>NW_022630518.1:68442-134443 GCF_010909765.2 Amblyraja radiata | reverse complement strand
TCGGAGGAAAGACATTCTTGCCGTAGAGGATTTGAGTATAGGAGCAGGGAGGTTCTACTGCAGTTGTACAGAGTCTTGGTGAGACCACACCTGGAGTATTGCGTACAGTTTTGGTCTCCTAATCTGAGGAAAGACATTCTTGCCATAGAGGATTTGAGTATAGGAGCAGGGAGATTCTACTGCAGTTGTACAGGGTCTTGGTGAGACCACACCTGGAGTATTGCGTGCAGTTTTGGTCTCCTAATCTGAGGAAAGACATTCTTGCCATAGAGGATTTGAGTATAGGAGCAGGGAGGTTCTACTGCAGTTGTACAGGGTCTTGGTGAGACCACACCTGGAGTATTGCGTACAGGTTTGGTCTCCTAATCTGAGGAAAGACATTCTTGCCATAGAGGGAGTACAGAGAAGGTTCACCAGACTGATTCCTGGGATGGCAGGACTTTCATATGAAGAAAGACTGGATAGACTCGGCTTGTACTCGCTAGAATTTAGAAGATTGAGGGGGGATCTTATAGAAACTTACAAAATTCTTAAAGGGTTGGACAGGCTAGATTCAGGAAGATTGTTCCCGATGTTGGGGAAGTCCAGAACAAGGGGTCACAGTTTAAGGATAAGGGGGAAATCTTTTAGGACCGAGATGAGGAAAACATTTTTCACACAGAGAGTGGTGAATCTGTGGATTTCTCTGCCACAGAAGGTAGTTGAGGCCACAGTTCATTGGCTATATTTAAGAGGGAGTTAGATGTGGCCCTTGTGGCTAAAGGGATCAGGGGGTATGGAGAGAAGGCAGGGATGGGATACTTAGTTGGATGATCAGCCATGATCATATTGAATGGCGGTGCAGGCTCGAAGGGCCGAATGGCCTCTACTCCTGCACCTATTTTCTATGTATCTATGTTTCTAAACAAGTGTTTTTGTACATCTTTTTAAACTGAATTATGCTTGTGCTAAGTTGTATCTCCTGTTCCAGACCATTCCACAAACAGATTGCTATGCACATACTTTTAAGAGTCATTTAAAATTATCTAAAAATCATTTCTCGTTTCTCCTCGATGATTACGAGGTAAAACGGCACGCAATTTATTCAGGGGCGTTAAAGACCGTGAGGGGGTTCGGTGTTAAGGTGTTAATTTAATGCCTATCCTTAGCCCCACGTCCCCCTCCCTTTTTCATCTGTGCATTAATTGCCTCATATTGTGTTTTGAATTGAATTCTGTCTTGACTTTGTGTACTAGTCATGTCTGTACTATTTATTTCATTCCCCTTACATGTTTTTCCTTGAGACTCTTGAAAGGCGCCCATAAATAAAATGTATTATTATTATTATTATTATTATTAATGTTTTATTTGTGTGTGTGTGTGTGTGTGTGTGGGGGGGGGGAGGGGTGGGGGGAGGGGGAGGGGGGGGTTTGCGCACCGCCTCCACTGCGCGTGCGCCAACTGTCAGATATCCGCGATTCATTCTGACGTCACCCATCCCGCCCTGAGCTCGGGCAAACAAGCCAAACGCACTTTAACAAAAACACATTTAAACTCTCCCGGGTGCGTCCGTGTGGGGACGGCCGGGGCAAAGTCGAAGATTGGGGGCGGCGGGGTGTAAAAATAAAAAGGGGAAGGGGGCCAAGATGCTGGCCGCCCTCGCTCCCCCCTGCACGTGACCCGCCGGCCGTGTGTGACGTCCGCGCCGTGGGTATAAAGGGTGAGCGTCATGCGGCAGCGCCATTGCAGCCTGGGGTCTGAGGTATGTGAGGAGGGGAGGGTGTTGCTCCCACTTTTATTTCATCTAATCTCTCCCCCCCAAAAAAATACACAATAAGCCGTTAGATTTAATTTTATGACTTTTTATGATCAAGACTTTAATATTATATCGAATGTAAGTCGATTTAAAAAAATATTATTTTTTTTGCAGTATTTGCTTACTTTGCTAATCTTGTTTCTCTTGTTCTTTCTCCGCAGGTTTTTTTTTCCTCCTCCTCTTTTGGGCGAAGACGACCGGGGAAAGAAGTCTCCCTCTCCCCCTCTCTCTCTCTCTCTCTCGCTCTCTCTCTACCTTGGTGTGTGTGTGTGTGTTTGTGTTTGTGAGGACAACAAAAAACAAAACAGCCGCCACCTCACCAAAAACAAAAATCCTTTTCATGGTTTTTCTTGTTTGAGGAACTCTCGGGACACTTTTTTTTTTTCCCCTCCCCAAAAAACCCGCCCAGCTATTGTTACGAAAAAGGAGAGAGAAAAAATATCAAGCAAAAAAAAAACCGACCTCTACTTTACCCATAAGCTCATTTTGAAACAAAATATGCTGATTTCTTTGCAAAAGTAGCCATGAAGGTCTCTTTAACAAAAAAATTGTGTTGTGTTTGCACATAAAAAAAAAAGCTCGAGGCGCTGAAGGAGAGTTTGATAGTAAGTTTCGCTTTTTGGCAAAAAAAAAGAAAAGGAAAATTACTTTGGGGTGGGGAGGAGCGGGCAATGAAATCGATTCTTTTTTTTTTGTATCTCTATATATGAAAAGATGTGCCTATCTATTAACTAAAGGGACGTACGAGGCGGGAGGGGGAAAGCGTTTTTAAGGCAAGGGGGGAAAAAATGGGTAGGGTTCGCAAAACAATGAGCTCACACACACTTTAAAGTGGTAATAAAAGCGTAATTTTTTGTGCTTTGTCTGTATGTGTGTGTGTGTGTGAGACTAGGGCAAAGGATCGTTTTAAAATTGAAAAAAAAGAGAAGAAATCAGGAAGGAAGGTCGTGCAATCTGTAAATAAAGATTGCTGCGCGTAATTCTCCCAGGGAAGGAGAAATAGTTTTTGCTTTTGGTTAAATAAGGAGGAAGGGGAGGTGGAAAAGTACAGCAGGATTTATTTGGGGAGAGTTTGATGCTTTTTGAATGTATTTTGTGCCGTGGCTGCTCGTTAAGATGGCCGTCTTGCCCTAAGATGGCGGCGGGTGGCTCTGCCTTGCTGCCTTGTTAAAAAAACCTGTTTTGCTTCCTCCACCCTCCCGAAACGCCACAAAGGAACCGAGCCACACAGAGGCCGGATGTCATAATCGCTGACTCAAACCGAGGTGATATAATCTTCAGCCACCCCCACCTCTCCTCCTCTTTTCCACCCCCCTCCCCTCCCCTCCAAACCCGAAGAGCTCCCTCCACTTCTCTCTCTCTCTCTCTCTCGCTGAGCCAATGGACTCTTTCAACCAGGAGAGGCATTTACATGGACTGCCTCGGAAAATCAGCCCCCATATCCCATCTCTGCCCACCTAATGTGGATAGATCGATCACATTCCCAGCACTTTTCGTGTCCTTTTTTCAACCTCCCCCCCCCCCCCTCGAGTCGCTTCAGTGAGAAATGATTGTTTTCAAATGGCAAGTTCAACCCCCCCTCCCCTCCCTGTCCCGCTCCTCTCCCCTCGAGGAATAACTGGAAACTGCTTGTCTTAGGTGGCGAACAGATGCCGTTGGTCGTGTGATAAGAAATAATTATTTTCTTCCCGCATCAAGGAACCGTGGATCCATTTTGCAATGTCATTTGATTGTGTTTTTTTAAAGGGCTTGATTGGTACTACATTGTTTTTCGGGGGGTTTGCGACATCTTTAACTGTAAAGATTACTGTAATGTGATTAACGTTTCACGGTATCAATCAACTTCTTTTGATTCCATCGATTGAATGTCATGAAAAACCAGTACCTGTGTGACCAAGTTACCACTGGGCCGTAGGTACACGACTTGCAGGCCATAACCTAATCTGTCTTCTGTATAGGTGCATAATTTGCAGACAGCAACTTCATATGGAAAGCGATTTCACTTTTCATAGTGGAGCTAAAGTGCCAAGCTTGCACGGTTTTGTACTTGTTTAGGTCTCAGCACAATAGGGCTGATGAATAGGGGGAGGTGAAGCTAAAACATCCTGCACTTTAAAACATCAGTGACAGCCACATGCAAACTGGTAAGCAAACCTTTCTGAACGTTAATTGCATTTCACGACTTCATTGCTGTCTTGAGCGAGTGTGATGTTTGCCATTCTAACAGATCCATAGCAAAATATTCGAGACCTGCATGCAACAAATCTTGTCGGCATTGTTCCAGTGAGCTTGCTTCACGGTCAAATTAATTTCGAAATCACCCGTCATTTTCGACATTCACCTTTGCTCGTACAATGTGTGAATCGCACAAGTGCGATTACAAAATGCGTGTATGTCTGAATCTTGTTTAAGATATTTCCACGTTGCGAAATAACCTTATATGTAGCTCTGAGAGGAGGAGGGGGGGGGGAGGGATAATGGTAAACGGAAATGCGTTAACCTCCAGCATGCGGTGCAGCATCAGTTGTTTAAAACCCCGAGATAGTTAATTAGCATTCAGTTCATTTCGCACTTTTTATTTCTTTAACCCGCCCACTCCTGCGTGTTTGAAGAAACGAGAGGGCACAGTCGCTTCGCCGCGGGGCGAATACCCCGCCCCTGCTCTTTCATTGTATAAGAGGCCAAAGATAATGAAAGCCGACGCCACTCGTGATTTCTAATGCGTGAATGGTTTGGGGTAATCACTGCTTCTGTGCAGACTAGCAATGGAGTCGTGTTAGTGTTCTCTAATATATAGGGATTTAGGCCAGAGGTCAAACTACCTTTGAGGTAAGGAATTAAACGCAGGAAAGATAACCAGTCTTGCATCTTGCTGACATAATGCCCCACATATAAGCCATTTGGTTAAATAAATTATTGTCGCTCTTATTTGGTCCAGTGGTAACCTTCACTGAAATGATGTGGGTTAATTTGTTAAGTCAGCCCTTTGTATCACTTCACTGATGTACAATGGATTGTTCTGAGTTGGATAAGAATATAATATAAGCTAATCTCATGCATCACTGGTTACATATGCAAATAGAAAGCAAGAACCATTTAAAGTCTTTCTCACTGGCGGCTATATATACTGTATGTTGTGGGCAAACAACTGATTTATCTTCAAGTGCTGCAAAATTTATCCGTGAATGATGTTTTGGGTTGTGTTCATTTGGAGTGAATTGGTGATCTTTATTTCTGCTCCAGGAGATGAATTAAGCACTCCTAGGGAAATTATAATCCTAATTTAAGCACTAAAGCACATCCTATATAAAATAAGCTGCATGTCAACTATGTAGTTCAAGTACAGCATTTCTCTGAACCACCTAAATGAATCTGCAGTTAGCCACTCTGGCTGTAAAATTCAATTTCTTAAGGCCAGGCTCAAAAATGTAAATGAGTTATATGTAGCTGACTGTCTTCAGCTTTGCTCGGAGTGCATTCTATTCAACTATAATATACATGAAAGAATTCAAGCTGTGCTGCCAGTATTCCCTGTGGGAATATTGGTCAATCAGTCATTCAGTGACACAAGTATTTTTATTTGGGTGCTTGGCTGAATACAAGGCTGTATTGGTGAATAAAATAGTTTTCTCCTCTGGGGTTCTCAACAGCCTGACTTCAATTTGATTTGTAAAGCCCATCAACAGTTAAGGGATCATTTGGCTTTCTAAGGGAAACCTGTTTTGATACCCAACCTGCTTCATTAAAAGATTTGGGAATTAACATTTTTACCTAGCAGTTAGAATGATTGGGGTGATGGGTGGAAGGAATGGGCTTATATATGTAGGGTTGTAATATTAGCAAATCACAATTTCCATGCATTATTGAACAGATGTTTAACTATTGCATTTTTTAATGGGATAATTAACCTCTTCTGTATTTATCTCTGATGGGCTGCTTTAAAAAAACCCCAACCATGGCAGTTCACCTTTCACTCGCTCCAATTTCTTTCCATAACTATGCAGTTCCGTTCAATTAAGTGAGACCATCGGAACTGCAGATGAACTTTCAGTCATGACGTAGCTTGAGAAGGGCTTCGGTTTCAGTTCACCTTGAAACCGGACCCGTTGGTGATTAATGCGACTTGTAAGGACTGGGGTAAGGACTAATTCAGCAAATAATGAATGGGGGATCTCTTAAGTCTGGGCAGTGTCATTCAAAGTGGATGTTCCCGATCTACTGCAGGTTGGGTAATTTCCACTTTATGGATAAGGTTCTGCTGTCAGGTGCGGCAATGCTCATTAAACCTGTTCTCAATGAACAAGCTTCTAGTAACATTGATATTTTCTACCTGCAAGTTTTCATATATCGGAGGCCTGTAAAACCCAAAGCTTTTAGAGAGACACCACTTTTTCAAATCTGGTTGCAGTTTGGTAGAATTTCTGCCAGTCGCTTGATGCAGTATGTAGGCGACCAACATTGATCCAGACAGATCTGCATATTTGTGGAAGTTTTCACTTATGCAGGCAAATAAACGAGCTTGGTATAAAACTCACCATTCTGACAGCGTTCATAGAATTCATTGCTGTAGGTGGAGCAATATTCCGTCAAGCTGCAGTGAAGACAGCTTGTCAGGTGGGTGTCTCCAGTGTTCAGTGCAATGAGATGTGGAGTCATCCATTTTAATGTCGGCCTCATACACTTTGAGCAGACTTTTGGCTCTTGCTATTTTAAAACAAACAGGCACAGATAGTGAAGCAGCTACAGCGATAAAATGCAGTGGCCAGTATTTTCCACCATCTAGATGTAGGAAAGCACTTTTATGTATGTAGCAGTGATTTATTAGAAGTACTGTGCAACAAGCACCGGGGAAAAAAAATCCACACAAAAAAAAAGCCAGCTTTGTGGAAGTTATGCGGTGCAGAAAGCAAAACAAAAAAATCCTGCAAGTACAAGGGTGAAGCTAAAGATTGTTTTTGACCTCTGCCCTGCTTACAAGGGCACAATCCCTGAAATATGTTGTCTTGTCAGTGTGACTGGCTTGGTCTCAACTCTGAGGCCACTGCTTGTTCTTCCTTGCCTCGGTGAAGGGTTCTCAATTTTGGGTGGATTTAAAAAAAAAAACCAATACAATCTTGGCTATATTCAATCCCGAGCTGGCTGCAAATTTTGACATTGGAATCTGTATTAAGGGGACTGATATGGTTGGACTAAACTACTTGGCAGGTGATTCTTGAGCAGCAGCAGGTATTCTGGTTTCTGAGGGTGGGTTAGTTTGTAGCTGAGGGTCCTGCCCATGCAAACACTCAACACTAGTGCCAAACCATTTAGTATATTTTGCATTAGATGATCAGCTACCCCATAAATGGTTTTGAACATAAACATGAGCAGGTTTCTTTATCTGCAGTATAGAGCAATTCAATTCAAAATTGCATTTAGAAATTTTGCAGAGACCCTCACTGAAGCAGGATTTTTTCAAAACTATTAATATTATCCTCTTCTCCCCTCCTTGTAGTCTCCCAGACCATGGACCTCTGCTGAGCAAGGTGCCTGGAGATCTCGCAGAACTGATTCCTGTACTCAGCTGCTAGTGGATCATGCTGAACTGGATCATCACTGCTTTGTCTATTCCTTTGCTCTTTTTTTTCCTCTCCATTTCTCTTGCACATGACCTGTGCAGGGACAACAACTCCACGGTCTGCAGGGAGCCACTGCAGCTGAGCCTGAAGCCAGACCTCTGGTTGCAGCACAGCTTGGCCACCAGCCACACCGTCCTGCTCTTGTTCCCATCTCTGGCTGGGAATACGATTATACTTCCATTCAATCACTTGATGTTAGCTCCACCAAGCAACTGCACAACATCAATAACAAGCACACCCAAGTTGACGATTTGAGATCCAAATATGTATAAACTTTAAGCCCACAATCTATCTAAATTTTCTATGACATATCAATAAGACATCAGTTTTAGTGCACTTATAATTGGACTGATTAGTGTAGGCTGGACAGCCCTTGAAGCAGTAATTGCCATTTGTTGCAGTAGTCAACAAAGAAGCTCCTGTTTGTACTCAGCCATTCTATTAGCCAAGCTTGCTCCCCTTAGCATAATTGTTAAAAGTATTATTCAGATTGGCATCCACAAAACTTAAATTACAGTATATACTGATCAGTGTAGGCCTACGCACAGCTGGAATTTTGTTTTGAAATCAATTCCTTGTGGGACTGATGCATCAAAGCAAAATTTCATTTCTGTGCTTAATGTATGCAGATCTGATTTTTCTAAATATAAAACTTGTGATGCACGACTAATTTGTAATTGGAAAGTGCACTAATTGCTTGAGTCATGTGGAAAATCTTGCATGGCAACATATGAGTGCCAATAATTTGGTTCTTTGCCTTTTAAACTTACCACTTCAGCATCAAAGCACCTATAATATTTTTGTAGAATTTTGACGTAGCAGTAGTATTTTGGTTTAGGTAGGCTATCATCAGAAACTAATACCTAGTTAAATACAAGGTACCTACAGCACCATGAAGGCTGGTAGTCAAATGGAGTTGGTCTAAATGTTCAGCGTTTATTTATTTTAAAAAAATAGTTGAGATGAGAAGAGGCCGAATATGACCTCGCCTATATCCTGGAAGTTACCAGCCGTTCTTGAATGGGGTGTGTCGTGGAGGATGGTCCAGGTATTCTGGCGGTTGGGTTGGATCCTATTATGCCTCTAGTATAGCTCAAATGGTTTAATTAGATTGCATAGACAAATGTTGACTTGTATATGCGATGTACAATCCATTGTACGTGGCAAAATGCTAGGCATAGCCCATCAGATTCAATCCAAGACTAGAAGCATTATGTTCACTTCAATCAATGCTTATTCTGTCCTTTGGTTGAAGCTGAAAGGTCCACCTCTGCCGTCCATCATAGTTTAGGCCCAGTAAGTTGATGGTGATGGTTTGGAATTTGTGCTTCAAATGGGAACAAAATTTGATATTGAACCATCCTGAACAAATGCAAAAGAATTTAAATTTACATTAGTCGTCTTAGGAGGCCTGGTGTGTTTTTACAAAAAAGAATTTTATGTTTTTACTTGCTGGTACAATGAAGTTTCTCTAGAATCTTGAACAAACCTATTTATAAGCGTCTGGGTTGAGAAGTGACCCAATGATTTTGTAACAAGACGAACATAGCAGTTTCTTGCAAAACTGGTTTAGGAGACAAGATGGGGGATAACTTAAGTGTTTCTCCCTATGACAAGTTCAAAAATCAGTATGCTATCGTGCATCGAATAAACTTCATGCGGTTCAGTAGTCAAACTGCTCTGTTACAACGTTTTTGACCAGAGGGGGAAACAGGTAAAAGACTGACCTCTATATTTTGTTTTTTTAGGGTAATTGATACAATGGGTTCGGGGCCTGTAGATCCAAAAGAGCTCCTAATAGGGTTGGACTGCCTCCTTGGTAAAGATGGGGAAATTAAAAGTGGCGATGGTGTCATTAGAATTTACAGGTAAACCTTCACTCTGTTCCATGCAATTGCACACAAGCTACATGTTTCTACCATATCCTTTTCAATTCCCTTGTTAGTAGTATCTTTCCACATGGGCCACCCCTGCAGCATATGTCTACATTGCTGATACAGAGTGTGAGGAACATGGGAGACGTTTGATGGCCTCTCATATGAGCCTAGAATAGGACAGCACAGAAACAGACCAAGCATGTCTGTGATGCCAATTTAAGCTGCATACCTGCCTGCAGATAGTCCATATTCCTCTGAGTTCTACCCGTCTATATCTGTCCAAATGCCACCTAAAACATTGCTATTGTATCTGCTTCCATGGATGATGTGTTCCTTGGGATGGTAGTCTTTGTTCCTGCTACTTTCATCCTCAGATTCTGGAGCATTTTTCAACATGACTTGGTTTGATGCTGGTGGCAAGACCCAAGATGTACACTGGCTACCATCCAATGATTTTTACCTCTGTAATTAAAAGTTTCTTTGTATTGGAGTACATGATTGTATATTTTTCATGTCGGCTGATACACAACACCTTCTGCCCTGGATGTCCATGAAGTTGCATAGAAAATAGGTGCAGGAGGAGGCCATTCGGCCCTTCGAGCCAGCACCGCCATTCATTGCGATCATGGCTGATCGTCCCCAATCAATAACCCGTGCCTGCCGTCTCCCCATATCCCTTGATTCCACTAGCCCCTAGAGCTCTATCTAACTCTTAAATCTATCCAGTGATTTGGCCTCCACTGCCCTCTGTGGCAGGGAATTTTACAAATTCACAACTCTGGGTGAAAACGTCTTTTCTCACCTCAGTCTTAAATGGCCTCCCCTTTATTCTAAGACTGTGGCCCCTGGTTCTGGACTCACCCAACATTGGGAACATTTTTCCTGCATCTAGCTTGTCCAGTCCTTTTATAATTTTATATGTTTCTATAAGATCTATATGTTACACTTTTACCTACCTGCTAATCCTTAACATCATTTTTGTAGACTTCAATGGTTGCTATCAATGAGAATGGAGATTAATTCAACTGGGTGAAATCCCTTGGGATCCAATACACCACAACCTTATTGACTTGATGAATTGGGAAGGGTGTAATGTTGGCATTCGACCTAATCCTGGCAGGTTTCCATCAAGTAGTGACATTTCTCTACCTCCTGCAGTCCACCAATCTTTGTATCTTGCAGATTCTTCCATGCAGTGTGGAAGTAGGCCCTTCGGCCCAACTTGCCCACGCCGACCAACATATCCCATCTACTCTCGTCCCACCTGCCTGCGTTAGGCCCATATCCCTCTAAATCTGTCAAACTTGGGGCCCTTTTTAGATTCCACTGGTCCGCACGAAAGTTGTCCACTGTGATTGCCACACTCCGATCTTTCAAGCTTTTGCACGTATATCTGGATACTGGCCACAATTCCCAGTGCAGATTGTAATAACTACTTCTTCATTGCCTTTTATTTTCAGATTGATGAAGGAATCAAAAAAGTTAGTCAGCAGATGTATGTACTTAAACATTCTGCTACAGACCAAGTCTGAGGATATCCTAAATCAGTAAGCGTGATAATTTCTAACTTGTTTATCTGTGTCCTTGTTTTAATTTCCTCTTTGGTATAGCTATCCTTGAGCTGTTTGGTCTATATACTGCTTATTACACATAACTTATCTGTGCATATCCACACCATTAGCATGTCAGTATGATTGGGTTCAAAAAATTAGAAACATTTTCTTCAGCTAACTTTTACTAATCATTTTGTTAAAAATGATGGTTCCTGCTCAGCACCCAAACTCCAATGCAGGATTCGGCGTGGAACTGTGCTCTGATTACTGCTGGAAACAATCTAGTTTGCCTCCAGAGTCTTGTCCCTTGCTCACACAATAGATTTAGTTTTAGAGATACAGCGTGGAAACAGGCCCTTCAGCCCACCAAGCCACGCTGGCCGTTAATCACCCATTCACACCTAGTTATCCCACTGCACATTGGGGGCGATTTACAGAGGCCAATTAACCAAACCTGCACGTCTTAGGGATGTGGGAGAAAACAGGAGCACACGGAGGAAACCCACGTGGTCACGGGGAGGGGAGAACATGCAAGCCCACACAGACAGCACCGAGATCAGGATCGTACCCGGGTCTGTGGCGCTGTGGGGCAGCAGCTCAACCACTGTGCCGCGCTGAATCTTGTACTTCTTTAAAGATGATGCTGGCACGGAGACTCACATTAATGGAGGCTTGAAGGTGGGTTGTGTATACAACCTCGAGTGAAAACGTGAAGTGTAAATGCTCCTCAAGCCTGTACATCTTGTAATGATCATGGCCTATAACTTCATATCCATCTTCCTCCTTGATCTCCCTATCGTTCGATTTCCCCCCCAGTATCCAAAAATTAGTTTTGGCTACACATTGCTGCATGAACATCCCTGCAAAGAACAAACAGTTGCTCTTGGGCATTTCGCAAGATGGGTACTGGTGTATGTCTGTCAACGATAGTGCTTTAATTTGTGTTAAGAGCATAACAATGAAGTAGTGGTAGAAAATAGTTAATAAATTGCTGATTGAGTGATGCCGTTTAAAAAAAAATAAATTAAAAAATTCCCCTAGCCCTATCTCGATGGTTTCCATCCCATAGAGTGTAAAAGATAAAGGAGTTAGCCATATGGTCCCTTAAGTTTACTCTGCCACTCAACAAGATCAAGGCTAATCTTTTACCTCTGTTCAGTTCCCATGATTTCTTTGATATCCAGAACTCTGCAGATTTGTAATTTGGATACAATCAATGATCGACTCCATAGCCCTCCAGGATAGAGGATTTGAAGCGTCTTAGTCCTTAGAGTGGAAACATTATTCCACAATTTTCCTATATAGACTGCCTCCAGATTAAAGTGCACCCCATTAGTTCTGGATGTCTTAACTGGGGCAGCAAATGCCCAGCATCTACTGTTCCAAGCCCTCAGAATTTTGTCTATTGCAATGTCACCTCATTATTTTACATAGAAAATAGGTGCAGGAGTAGGCCATTCGGCCCTTCGAGCTTGCATCGCCATTCATTATGATCATGGCTGATCATCCAACTCAGTATCCCGTGCCTTCTCTCCATACCCCCTTAGCCACAAGGGCCACATCTAACTCCCTCTTAAATATAGCCAATGAACCGGCCTCAACTACCTTCTGTGGCAGAGAATTCCACAGATTCGCCACTTTCTGTGTGAAAAATGTTTTTCTCATCTCGGTCCGAAAATACTTCCCCCTTATCCTTAAACTGTGTCCCCTTGTTCTGGACTTCCCCAACATCGGGAACAATCTTCCTGCATCTAACCTGTCCAACTCCTTAAGAATTTTGTCAGTTTCTATAAGATCCCCCTAGGCTTGAGACTACAGTACAAGCCTAGTTCACTTAATTTCTCTTTCTCACTATTTCTTTGCACCTTGACCTATATTGCAGATTTATTTATAGGGGTACAGCATGGAAATGGCTATTTGGCCTACACATTTTACCTCCTCTGGCAGTTAATTCCATATATTCACCACCCTCCATGTGAAAGAGCTATTGAATTCCTATTAAATCTTTCCCCTCTCACCTTAAACCAATGTCCTCTAGTTCTTGATTCCAATTACCTACTCTCAGCATGACGAGCAATCATAATTTGTTACATTGTCTGTGATATCATGAGATGCAAATAGTCACCTGTCATTTGTTTCCTTCCTGAAGGTTCATCGGCATTGGTGGTTACAAACTGCTGAATAATTGGCTGGCCTATTCCAAAACTGGCAGCAATGTGCCATTGTTGCAGCAGATTCTGCTGGCGTTGCAGTTGTTACCACTCAAAGTGGACCATTTGAAACAGGTAAATAAAAACCCTGAACAAAGAACTTCCATTAAGGGAGAGGGTAGTCATTGTCTTCAATCAAAGACTAGATCTGTATTCAATGGTACTTTATTGTCACATGTACCTAAGCAACGTGTAATGGAACATTGAAATTTCTCGGCTTGGACGAGTGCAGGGTTATTTTCATCAAAACAGGCCCTTCAATCCACACCGACCAACGATGACTCGTTCACATTAGTTCAATGTTCAATTAGTTCAATGTCATCCCACTTTCTCATCCACTCCCTGCACACTAAAGGCAATTTACAGAGGCTCAATTAACTTGCAAACCTGCACGTCTTTGGGATTGGTCTCGCCTGGTCACAGGGAGAACGTGCGGGCTCCACACAGCGCCCGGGGTCATCAACGAACTTGGTTCTCTGGCACCATGAGGCAGCAGATTAGTATGACTAAATGTTAAGAGAATCAAGGGTTGTGTGGAGAGTGCTGGCAATTGGAGCTGACAGAGGTCAGTCATGAGCTGCCAGAGAAGGTAGTCGAGGCAGGTGCTATGACATTTAAAAGACATTTGATAGGTACATGGATAGGAAAGGTTTAGAGGGACATTGATGGGGTGGGACTAGTGTCGATGGGGCATCTTGTTCTGCCGAGAGGTCTGTTTCCAAGCTATGACACTGAATTGTCCAGGATTACCTGCCTTGATTTGTGTTGGGGAAACCGCGATGTGTTCTGTAAGATATTACAACTTTTGCATGTAGATAGCAACAAAGCGCAGGTTTTCGGTCCACACTGTTGCCAGTGTGGGTCATCTTTATTATACAAAAGTACACTGCGCATACTCGCACTTATTCACGAGATTGATAAAATATTGAATATATCATGTGACATAAATCATTCCATTCTAGAACTCAGGTCTTATAGTTACACTTCCCATTATATACACAACATGTACACATTTCCATTCCTGTGGGGTGGGGAACAGAAAGCAGCATTCATATAAAATCCAGCGAGCAACTTCTTAACCTGTGCTTCATTCTGTTTCAGAATAACACTGCCAAGATAGTGAAACAGTTGAGCAAGACGTTTGAGGATGAAGGTAAGGTGGTCCTTCGATTTGTAGAAATACTGCATCTTGTAGAAAAAGTAATTGCAAAAAAATAGTTTTGTTTTGTGAACTTGCTGACCCCATAGGAGCTATTATCGATTATGAATTTGTGGTGTTATTGATGATTGGATATTTAATTGTATGTTGATGCATTAATGGACCGTGAAGCTGCAGCAAGACTTTCATTGTTAAAAAAAAAAGACAGTGCCGGAGTAATTCAGCGGGTCAGGCAGCATCTGGAGAACATGTATAGGTGACGTTTCACAGAGTGCTGGAGTAATTCAGTGGGTCAGGCAGCATCTGTGGAGAACATGGATAGGTGACGTTTCACTGAGTGCTGGAGTAACTCAGCGGGTCAGGCAGCATCTCTGGAGAACATGTATAGGTGACGTTTCACAGAGTGCTGGAGTAACTCAGCGGGTCAGGCAGCATCTGTGGAGAACATGGATAGGTGACGTTTCACAGTCAATCTGGTAAAGGGTGACAACCCGAAAGTCACCTATCCAGAGATGCTGCCTGACCCGCTGTGTTACTCCAGCACTCTTTGTCTTTTTTTTTAAACCAGCATTTACAGTTCCTTGTGTCTCCAACAATTTAATTGTTCTGTTGGCGGTCTTAGAAATGTGTAAGAGGGGATCTTATAGAAACATATCAAATTCGTAGAGGATTGGACAGGGTAGATGCAGGAAAAATGTTCCTGATGTTGGGGGAAGTCCAGGTCACAGCTTAAGAACAAGGGGTAGGCCATTAGGACTGAGATGAGGAAAAACTTTTTCACCCAAAGAGTTGTGAATCTGTGGAATTATCTGCCACAGAGGCAGTGGAGGTCAATTCACTGGATGTTTTCAAGAGAGTTAGACAATAGACAATAGGTGCAGGAGTAGGCCATTCGACCCTTCGAGCCAGCACCGCCATTCAATGTGATCATGGCTGATCATCCCTAATCAGTGCCCCGTTCCTGATTTTTTTTTTTTTTCCATATCCCTCGATTCCTTTAGCCCTAAGAGTTAGATTTAGCTCTTGGTGCTAAAGGAATCGAGGGATATGGGAAAAAGCAGGAGTATTGTTCTTTGTCATTTGAGACGGTAAATGTCCATTTTGATCTTTCCTGTACTGCCTACTACATGCCTATACTTTCTTAAGATGTCTGCAGTAGAACTCCACTGCAGTTTGATTTTCATTACTCACCCACTATTTGATCTGAACAATATCGTTGTTGGGTACCAGTGCAATTTATGTGTAATCTGGCTGTCACTGATGGTGGTGGTGTGGTTCACGAAAAAATGAGAGATGAATCTTTAATGCAACAAAGGTTTTTAATTTACTTTATCACAAAGTTTGCTATAATGAAGGGTAGGGAACTCGTGTGGGATGCCTTTCAAATAAAGATCTGTTGAATCCAGTAGTAGTTTAAAAAAAAATTTAAATAAGTTTTGGTCTCCGTGTTATAGGAAAGATGTTGTCAATCTTGAAAGGGTTCAGAGAAGATTTATCAGGATGTTGCCGTGACTCGGGACTGAGCTATAGGGAAAGGTTGAGCAGGCTCGTGCTTTAATCCTTGGAGCGCAGGAGGATGAGGGGTGATCTTGTAGAGGTGTACAAGATCATGAGAGGAATAGAACACACAGTCTTTTGCCCAGAGTAGGGCAATCGGGAAGCAGAGGGGATAGGTTGAGGATGGGGAAGATTTAACAGGAGTCTGAGGAGTGACACAAAGGGTGGTGGGTGTATGGAACCAGCCAGAGGTGGTAGTTGAGTACTATCACTACGTTTAACACACAGACATGAATCGGGTCGGTTTAGAGGGATATTGGCCAAAAGCAGGCAGATGGGACCACTTTAGATGGGGCATGTTGATCGGTGTGGGCGAGTTAGGCTAAAGGGCTTGTATACTCTACGCCTCTATTTAACTAGTAGTATCTAACTTGCTCAGTGCCACTGGATTTAATAGATCTTTATTTGAAAGGCAGCCCTATTCCCCTTGATCAGGTCTATCTGTTGACCTGTTAAGTGAGATACTTAAAAAACAGGGGGGTGGGGCAAGTTTGTTGGGTGCCTATACTCGTCCATGCAGCAACAATGGTGATTTGATGAATGCATGCATGCATGTTGCAGCTTGTCAAAGCGAGCTCAGATTGCTTTTGATTTACTGCATCCCCACGGGGTAGGAGATTTTTGACTTCACGCCATTTGCAGCATTTGGTACTCCCTGAGAATGCAGAAATCTTAGCGCAAAGAAAGGTTCTTTTGGAACCTGAACCCTTTCTTATCTGATCAAGAGCTGCTTTTAATAATTTCTTCTGGTTTCTTTCAGAGCTCAGGAGGTTGGCACAGGTTTTGGTCAACCATTGGATGACTCTCATTCGATCTCAGAGTTTGGGCTCTGGAATGATAGGTACAATTCCATTCTTGTTCAAATTAATTAGTACTGGTTACTAGAAATGATGTATCTGACATAAGGTGGCATCCGTTGATCAAATGGAGCGGTGACTGTATTGCTGGTATCCATTAGAGATGCAGCGCGGTAACGGGCCCACCGAGTCCCCGCCGACCAGCGATCCCCGAACACACACACTGGAGACAGTTTGCATTTATACCTAGCTGTACAAACCTGTGCACCTTTGGAATGCGGGAGCAAACCGAAGATATCGGAGAAAACCCACCCAGGTCACGGGGAGAACGTACAAGTTCTGTATAGACAAGCACCCGCAGTCACCACTTTATAGGTGCCATCTTGTAACCTTCAAGTATACAGTTGTTAAAAATGTAGAGTCTTAACTTGGTCCTATAGGCCATTGTCCTGGCAGTGGAACTGGGTCGGCGTTTATGGGGTCGATGTTGTCGCTGTCCTCCCCTGCTGTTCTGTGCAGCTGCAGAGTATTTTTGCCTGTAAGATACAGTGTGTTGATAAGCATTTTGTAGTTCTGACTGCTTTTTAATGAGATCTTTAGATTTCAAGTGGAATCTGCAAATTTATGTTTTTTGCACATAGTATTCATGCCATTTGTTGTAAATCCTTGGTTAAAGAATGGATCGTCCGGGCTTGTATTAAAGAATGGATCGACTGGGCATATCCTCACTGGAAATTGGAAGGATGAGAGGGCATCTTCTCGAAACATATAAAATTATTAAGGGATTGGACAGGCTCGATGCAGGAAAAATGTTCCCGATGTTGGGGGAGTCCAGAAACAGGGGTGACAGTTTAAGAATAAGGGGAGGCCATTTAGGACTGAGATGAGGAAAAACGTTTTCACCCAGAGAGTTGTGAATCTGTGGGATTCTCTGCCACAGAAGGCAGTGGAGGCCAATTCACTGGATGTTTTCAAGAGAGAGTTAGATATCGCTCTTGGGGCTAACGGAATCAAGGGATATGGGGGGGAAAAGCAGGAAAGGGGTACGGATTCAGGTTGATCAGCCATGATCTTATTGAATGGCGGTGCTGGCTCAAAGGGCTGAATGGCCTCCTCCTGCACTTGTATTCTATGTTTCTAAATGACACGGTTGCTAGGGATGTTTTGAATTCCAACAGTATGTTTCTTGTCTCAACTCTGAAACTTGATTTTTAATTTTTTTTTAAAATCTGTAGAAAAACTTCCAGAGAAAAAGAAGCGGAAAGATGAAGGAAAGGTTCGAGCGCCAGATTCCGAGAGAGTCCCAGAACCCAACTCGGACCTCCGAGAGGAGGCGAAGGAGGAAGAAATGGAGATGAAACGAGAGAAGCCCAAATCATTGCGGACAACGGCCCCCAGTCACGCCAAGTTCCGGTCCACAGGTGAGCTCTCCATAACACACACAAGCAGAATTCCATCATGGCTGATCTGTGTTTCACTCTTATCCCCATTCTTCCGTCCTAGCCATAACCGTTGATGCTCCTACTAATCAGGAACCTATCCATCTCCTTTGAAAATCCCCACTGACTTGGCAAACCACAGCCAATGAATTCCACAGATTCACCACCCTTTGGCAAAATAAATTCCTCCTCGTCTCCATTCTAAAGGGACGTCCTTTAATTCTGAGTCCTGGAGTCCCACTTGTGGAAACATCCTCTCCTCGGCCACTCTATCCAGGCCTTTCATTATTCTCTGTGCTTGAGTGAAGAACGGATGCAACTATAATGTGGGGACGTTCTTTGGCCCACTTTCCTATCTTCTTCACTCCATGCTTTACTCTCATATCACGGAGTATGTCTACAACACAGCCAATGGAGCAGAGAATACATTTTTGGCATGCATTTGTCATTTACCCAAACATTTGGTTTAATTTGAACTAGATGGAATCTTTTTAGTGTAAGCTATAAGATACCTACTAGCACCATCTAGTTGTGGAAATGGAGAATCATTTCCTTGCAATGCAGATTATTTGTGAAATTAACTGTTTTACAGAGGTTTACTGTTGTCAGAGAATGTGATTTGTGCTTCAGAGAGAGCCCTTCAGCCCACCATGCTGATCACTGGTTCATACAAGTTCTATGCTATCCCACTTTCTCATCCGCTCTCTACACATTAGTGGCAATTCACAAAGGCCAGTTCACCTTTACAAACCCGCACGACTTTGGGATGTGGGAGGAAACCGGGACATGCGGAGGAAACCGACGCAGTCACGGAGAGTGTGCATACTCCTCACAGTCATCATCAAAACGCGGGTCTCTGGCGCTGTGAGGCAGCAGTTCGACCCGCTGTGTTAAACTGAAAGCTTACGTTAATGTTATAACTAATGAGTTTTTTTTTTACAGGTCTGGAGATGGAACCAGCAGTTCCCGTTCAGCCAAAAAAGATCATCCCTGGTCCAATCATTTCTGACAAGTACAACATCAAGCCAGCACCTCTCAAACGACCAAAGTAAGATCACTGTTACCATGCACATTGTTTCATACATTCATACTGCTGTGGCAGTCGTCTGCTATTCAATACTGTTCTGGGGCTTGTATAGTTTAATGTCTTTCTTGTCACGTGTACCTAGGTAGAGTGAGATTGCTTTTTTGCATGCAGTTCAGTAAAAATTGTTACTGTACAATCAGGCTCCAAGTACAAGAGTATAAGCATAATAGATTACACTGAGGGAGTACACAAGAATCGACATGTTTCCGATGCCATTTTGTGCGTTTAGTTTCAGTTTCGAGATGCAGCGCGGAAACGGGCCCTTCAGCCCACCGAGTCCGCGCCAACCAGCGACGCCTGTACACTAACACCATCCAACACACTAGGGACAATTGCAATTCTACCAAGCAAGTTCGCCTACACACCCATCTGCCTTTTGAGTGTAGGAGGAAACTTGAGATCCCAGAGAAAACTCGCGCGGGTCATGGGGAGAACGTGCAAACTCCGTGCAGACAGCACCCAGTCTACCGCTGCGCCACTGATTAAAATCCTCAAAGTTGTTAAAATGTATAGAGTGTTAACTTTGCCATAAAGGCCTGTCGGCGGCAGATTATCAGAGTGCATTTTTTACAGTGTAAATAGTACTGACTTAAACTGAGCATCTTGGTCAGCAGGGACCTCCGTTTCAGGCTGGCTTAACATCTGACTTGTACAAGGGTCCGCGGGACGTAGCCCTTCGGCAAGTTGGGGGACGTCTGTAATTTAACATCATATCTGCTTCAATTTTTAAATTGGTGGCAGATGAGTCCAAATGGGCACGGTGACGGGAAATATCTCTGCCCTTGTTCAAAGTCAGTACATGAGGTGCCGGCATTGGTTTGCTTCCATCAGAAAGAGAACCACCTCTGACAAGCCAGCTGAGCTCCCTCCCTCAGTATTGAACTCGGAGACGAGAATAATTGCTCCAATCTTTGCTTGGACCACCTGCAAGCTTTGAGTCACTGATCTAGAATGAGCTGGGGCCCTGTTGATCTTGGCAGCTGTGGTTTTTAATCCGTCGCTGTAATTAGACGCCTGTCTTTTACAAGTTGACTCGAACTCTTGCTGTCATTGACCCCCTCTTTTGTGTGTTATTTCCTAGCACGTCTTTAACAAGCAATGCTGCGCCGCAAGTGGAAAAGAAGTACAAACCGTTAAATGTGACGCCCAACACTACCAAGGAAATCAAAGTCAAGATCATTCCTCCTCAACGTGAGTATTTGCCACCTTGTTCTTGTCTGAAAATGCTTATTGATAAAATTCCATGTGTTCTGGACTTCCCCAACATCGGGAACATGTTTCCTGCCTCTAGCGTGTCCAAACCCTTAATAATGTTATATGTTTCAATAAGATTCCCTCTCATCCTTCTAAACTCCAGAGCTTGTACGTTCTCCTCCTCTCCCTACATTCTCTCCTCTGGCTTCACAATTTGCAAGCCTTCAATCCATCTGTCTCACACACTCTACTTTAATTTCCGGCCTTTGTTCCAAACATCTGCCCATCAAAAAAAAACCCTCCCCGTTTCCACCCATTGCCTGCCTTGTCTCTCCAGAGACGCGGTTTTATCTCCGAGTTACTCCAGCACTTTGTGTCCTTTGGTCTAGAAGCACAGTGTGGGGACAGATAACACAATGCAGGCAAGGAACTATGTGTGAGTTTATGTGAGATACGAAGCTCAGATGCACTGAGCCGTGCGAGGGTCCTATGCTTTCTTCAACATGCAGAGAGGCAACAAACTTGAAGGACAGAGTACACCCACATGTGGAACAGTATGGAAGGGCAGAATGGCCACTAGTTTGTGTATGTGACAATGTCCTGCACATCACTTTTAACTGTTAGTACATGCTCTGCAGCCCCAACCTCAGAATCTTTTTATTTTCATTTGGCGTTTCATAAAGTAATCGGTTAGATTGGCTGCACCCTGACAGTGCTGTGTCTCCTGTTTGCAGCCATTGAGAGTACCGGCTTCTTGGAGGCACTCAACTCTGCTCCAGTACATGGGCAAAAAATCAAGAAAAAGAAGAAGATGACATCACCAACCAGCATCAAGGTACTGCGAGAGTGACGAGAGTGTGGACTATATTGACTTGGCGGTAATTCTTCAACAAGTGGGAGGTTCAGTTTACAGTAAATAGCTTTTTGTTGCGTGCCAACCAGTCAGCGGAAAGACTATACATTATTACAATCGAGCCGCCCACAGTGTGCAGATGCACGATAAAGGGAATAATGTTTAGTCTCTAATGCAGTCCGAGGGTCTCCAGTGAGGTTTCCGAGGTTGTCTTTGAGGTGATCTGTAAAGAGCTTTTGGTTATTCTTGGAAAACAAGCAAAATTGGGTCTGAAACCACTTCCCTCAAAGGTCTTGCCAGTACTGGATTCTAACCCCCCCCCCCCCCCCCTCCCAGGTTACAGCAGGGTTCAGTTCCTGTAAATTGCTCGCAATCCAAACAGTTCACAAATCGCCATTATGTCAGCATTGGGAATACGGCCATGACCTGAGTTCCCATACAGCTGAAGATGTCTACGGTATAAAGTCAGCAAATCCTCCCCACAGTTCACCCAAACGCTTGCTCGTATGTATGGCCTGTATACAAGTCAGGCATTTGTATGGTGGGGCGGGCCTGTATGAGCAAGTACATATACCCAGAGACTACCACTATAAGCTAGCGAGGTGATGATGTTGGTCAAAATGATTGCATAACCAGTTGGCAATCTTTGAACAGCAATGTCACGCATGGCTTCTTAATTCTAGCAACCAAAGAGATCCTGTACTCTATAATGAGCTAACTACCTGGCACGCATCTGTGCACATTTGTTGCGTGCACACAGGCGTGGCGATCGCATTGTTCTGTGGGGCAGTTTGGTCGCCTGAAACCAATGGTTTACACTCTGCTTTGTCATCTTTGTTGCTGACTCTGGGGTTTTTGAGCATTCTCTCTATCTCTCCTTTCAGTCTAATCCCTTTGATCCGAAAGCCAGCCCTGAACAGAGCAGCGCCAAGCCGGCCTCTCCAGATGCTGCCAGCATTGAGCCCATGGATGTGGAGAGGTCAGCCACACCTATACCGCTGGAGGAGGTGTCCGAGCCCATGAAGATCAGTAAGTCCTACAGCAGTGTTTGAAATATCCCAGCCAAGATATTTTAATGTTAGTCGTTATTGACTTTAAAGAACGTCGGAGAAACAGGCCCGGGTTCCACACTATCAATCTTTTTTGGCAAGGAAATGAGCCATTTGGTACAAACAGCCTCTCCCCACAGCTCCCTCTGCCCCCACTCCATCTCAACCCGTCAGCACATTCTATTCCCTTCTACCACCGCACTTATCTAGCTTCCCCTCGCAGGCACGTGCGTATGTAATATGTCTCAGTCACTTCATGATGTAGCGAGGTCTTGTTAATTCATCTTGAAATTTCTGCTGGGTTTAGTAACGTCCAAACTTTGAGCATGAGGGGAGGGTCTTCCTCACCAGGAATCTGGAGCGTTAAATTGCTTTTGCTGTCCACTAAGACAGTATGTGCATGAACCTATCTGAGCAGACCATCTAGGGCAGGTATACCAGAACCAAACACAGTCAGTCAATGGGGAAAAATATGTACAAATCCAGAATCAACAAATTTACCCCCTGGGTAGGCGAAATTTATCCCAGGTTGGGAACCCTTGATCTAAAGACTCTGAACATCTCTAGAATCTAGCATGTGCAGGAACGATCTGCAGATGCTGGTTTAAATCGAAGATAGACACAAAATGCTGGAGTAACTCAGCGGGACAGGCAGCATCTCTGGAGAGAAGGAATGGGTGACGTTTCGGGTCTTGACTGAAGAAGGGTCTCGACCCGAAACGTCACCCATCCCTTCTCTCCAGAGATGCTGCCTGTCCTGCTGAGTTACTCCAGCATTTTGTGTCTTTATCTCCATAGAAACAGAAAGTAGGTGCAGGAGGAGGCCATTCGGCCCTTCGAGCCAGCACCGCCATTCATTGTGATCATGGCTGATCGTCCCCTATCAATAACCCGTGCCTGCCTTCTCCCCATATCCCTTGACTCCACTAGCCCCTAGAGCTCTATCTAACTCTCTCTTAAATCCATCCAGTGACTTGGCCTCCACTGCCCTCTGTGGCAGGGAATTCCACAAATTCACAACTCCCTCCAGAATCGACATGTTTTATGCTATCCATATTTCTGCTCCGTTTTGACTTGCCTTCGGTCCACTCCCACCACACCGGGCAGACGGGTGTTAAACATAAACTGTGCTAGTGCCTGTGTGACATCTTGTGGGCTTTGTTTCTCACCAGCAACGGCGGAAGAGGACATCCCGGTGTCCGTGCCTGTGTCTGTGCCTGTGTCGGTGGCCGAGCCCTCTGTCCCCGAGGCAGCGCCAGAAGTGACCAAATTAACCAAGAAGGGGAAGAAGAGGAAGACTGTGTCATGGCGCGAGGATTCCATGCTGCGAGATTATTTCTACTTCGAGCTGGACGAAACGGAGAGAGGTGAGGCACGAGTTTGTCACTCTGTTTCCATTAGGGTTGTGTTGCCATTATCTGTTACCTGATTGCTCTTGAACGGAAGCTGGCAGGTGGCAAGATTAAGGTTGGTGTCATTATTCAGCTTATTTACATTCCATAGACATAGAAAATAGGTGCAGGAGGAGGCCATTCGGCCCTTTGAGCCAGCACCGCCATTCATTGTGATCATGGCTGATCATCCCCTATCAATAACCCGTGCCTGCCTTCTCCCCATATCCCTTGACTCCACTAGGCCCTAGAGCTCTATCTAATTCTCTCTTAAATCCATCCAGTGATTTGGCCTCCACTGCCCTCTGTGGCAGGGAATTCCATAATTCACCCTTCTATCCCGTAAGATATAAAAGGTGCAGGTTGAAGTGCTGTTCTCGTGCCGTACTTTAATGTGGACCTTTAGAGATACAGCGTGGAAACAGACCCTTCATTCAGCCCAATGAAACCGCGCCGACCAGCGACACAAGCAATATCCTTCACTCTAGGGACAATTTTCAGTTTTAAAATTATACCAAGCCAATTAAACTCCAAAACCTGTCTTTGGAGTGTGAGAGGAAACCGGAGCACCTGGAGGAAACCCACGTGGTCACAGGGAGCTCCATACAGGCAGCACCCGTAGTCAGGATTGAATCCTGGTCTCTGGTGCTGTGAGGCAGCAACTCTACCCTGTACTGTTCTCTGTTATAGGTACCTAGGTGAATGGGTGGTTCAGTTGTCACCTTGTGCCTTATCAATGGTTTAAACCTCTGCCTTTGTGCAGCCACTATCTAGTGAAGAACTTGCCATCAAACTGCCACACTCCTCTGCCAGAGTCCACATGAACTTTTCTATTTGCCTGCTTAAACTGACAGACCCCCCTATTTTATTCCTCTAAATGACGTTCCTTTAGGAAGGAGATGAGGAGGAATTTCTTTAGTCGGGCTGGTGAATCTGGAATTCTTTGCCACAGAAGGCTGTGGAGGCCAAGTCAGTGGATATTTTTTAAGGAAGAGATTGATAGATTTTTGATTAGTACGGGTGTCGGGTCTGTGGGGAGGGCAGGAGAATGGGGTTAGGAGGACGAGATAGATCAGCCATGATTGGATGGAGGAGTAGACTTGATGGGCCGAATGGCCCAATGCTGCTATCAAATGGCTTTTCTATCTTGCCCATCTTTGACGGGTCTTTGTGTGTTGAGCTGACGATCTAATCCGCTTCCCTTTCAGTCAACGTGAACAAGGTCAAAGACTTTGGTGAAGCTGCCAAGCGTGATATGATGATGGACCGGCAGGTGTTTGAGAACGCTCGCAGGATAAGCACCGACACGATGGAAGAGAAGGTCCCATGGACCTGCCCGATCTTAATCAACCTGGGCCCTCAGCTGGCAGAGCGTGGCAGCTGTAGTCAGGAGAAGTACATTCAAGGCGAACGAGAGAAAGGAATCCTGCAGGAAATCTTCCTGTCGAAAGACTGGTACGTTCTGTTCCCTCTCGGGTATGTGTAGTGTTGCGTTGTGCTTCACAGGGCGGCATGGCTGTTTCTGGCCACTTCTGGTTCAGTCCACCAGGTCAGCACGTGGCCACATCGTAACTAGGTGTTTGAGCTGCTGCCTCACAGCGCCAGAGGTCCCGTTTCCATCCTGACCTCGGCTGCTGTCTGGGTGGAGTTTGCACATGTCTCCCTGGGACCAAGTGGGTTTCCTCCAGGTGCCTCCCACATTCCAAAGTCTGTAGGTTTATTGGCCCTCTGTCAATTGCCCCTTGTGTGCAGGCAGCGGTTGAGAAGGTGGAATGACATGGAGGTAATTTGAATGAGCGATCGCTGGATCGGCGCGGACCCGGTGGGCCGAAGGGCCATGTCCACACCGTATCTCAAACCTAAACTAAACCGCACTGAATAATGCAGATGGCACAGACCAGCGGTGGGGATAGGGGAGGGAATCTTGGTGAGGAGGGAGGTGTAAAGGGAACACTGATTCAAGGTTAGACCTGTATTTATGCAGCCTCATGTGTAGCCTTCGAGTGCCTGAACAGTGAACCACTTTTCAAATGTTCCAAGAAATACTGCAACTAATTTCCAAACAGCAAACTCCCACAAGCAGCATCCAAATGATGAGTAAGTTGTCTCTTTGGCATTAGTTTGGTGAATGAGAACTCCTCCCTGTGCCAGAGGAATGTGCGGCTTGGCTATGCTCTTTGCCTGTGCCGTGCCTGTTTGGTGCACACCAGAGATATTTCTATGGGGCTTGGACCTACCTTCTCTGTAGACTTTAGAGAGAGAGCGAGAGAGAGAGCAGAAACCGATCCTCAGCCGTGCCGACCAGTGATCACCCCATAGGCGAGCTCTCTTCCGAAACACAATGGGACAATTTACCATTCTTACAGGAGCCAATTCACTGACAAACCTGTACATCTTTGTCTTTGGTATGTGGGAGGAAACCGAAACACCCGGAGAAAACCCACGCCGTCACTGGGAGAGCGTACAAACTCCACACAGACAGCACCCATAGTCCGGATTGAACCTGGCTTTCTGGCGCTGTGAGGCAGCAACTCTACCGCTGCGCCACCCACAAATGAGCGGCGGCCAGTACTGTATGTGACCTTGGCTGCTGTGTTCACAGCTGCCTGTTTAATTATTGATTCCAGGCTATATTTTGCCCTTGACTGAACTATTTTGAGCTGGGTAGTTGTGCCGTTGCCAATTTGAGCACCTGTTCGCAGTTGAGGCGACAGGCGGGCTGATTGGCCCATTAAAACTGTCCTGGCCCATTTACTAAGCTTTGAGCACAGCACAGGAAAAGAGCCCTTCAGCCCACTAACGTTTGTGTCAAACACGATGCCTAGTTAAACTGATCTATCTGCCTGTACGTGATCCTTTCAACTTTCCCCCTCTTGCTCTTCCCTCTGGTGTTGGATATTTACCCCCTGGGGAAAAGCCTCTTCACTGTCTGCCCTATCTATGCCTCTTATCATTTTTATTACTTCTATCAAGACTTAACCTCTGACATTCCAGCTTCTGTGGTTTCTAAATCCACTGCCCTTTCAGGCCAAGTTAAATGTCTTCCTCCTGGCTCTTGCCTTGAACACTTGCTTCATGGTCTTCCTGCTAGTGTCTCCTTGGTTACTCTGCCATTGCTCCTGTTGGCATTTAAACATCTAACTATTCTCTTGATCCTTGTTCTGCGATTTTGAGTCTTATATACCCGGGGCTGACCCACTGAGCCTGGTGTTAGAAATGAATAATTGGCAATGCTGGTTAACAAATGGGCACAAAGTGCTGGAATAACTCAGCGGGTCAGGCAGTTTCTCGGGAGAACATGGACAGGTGATTTTCGGGTTGGAACCCTTTTCCTGAAGATATCCATGTTCTCCAGAGATGCTGCCTGAGCTGTGGAGTTACTCCAGCACCTGTGTCGTTGAGTGTGGAGCAGCTTTGGAGTTTAAGTCTGCCAACATAAACCACTTGAGCAGGGTGCTGATGTAGATCTTTGGTCACCTGCACCGGCTACATGAAACGGCCTTCAGCCCAACTTGCCCCATCTACACTAGTCCCATATTTGGCCCATATCCCTCAAAACCTATTCTATCCATGTACCTATCTAAATGCTTCTTAAACCTTGTGATAGTACCTGTCCCACTACCTCCTCTTGCAGCTCGTCCATACATCCACAACCCTTTGTGTAAACCCCAGGGTTCTTATTAACCCCTCACCTTAAACCTATGTCCTCTGGTTCTCAATTCTCCTACTTTCTGAGCAAGAGACTGTGTGCCTACCAGATCTGTTCCTCTTGTGCTTTTGTGTAAGATCACCACCCCTTATTCTCCAAGGAATAAAGTCCTAGCCTGCTTAACCTCTCCCGAAATATAGCTCAGGCCCTTAAGTCCTGGCAATGTCCTTGTAAATCTCCTCTGCACCATTTCCAGCTTGACTCCATCTTTCCTATAACATGGTGACCAAAATTGAACACTAAACACTAAACTTGTCCTCACAGACGTTGTATATAACTGCAGCATGACCTCCTAACTTCTACACTCAATACCCAATACCGACTGATGAAGGCCAATGTGCCGGAAGCCTTCAAGTTGTTGTTTTGTCCTCCACATTCCTTGCGGGTTCCTAACTTTGGCTGAGAGGGGCAAAGGGAACAAAATACGGGATTCTGGATAAATATCGGAGGTGCATTTGGAGCAGGTGGACCTGTAGAGAACCAGAATTAGTTTTGCGGGTCTGATTAGAGCTGGTGAAAGGCACGAGTTATGTTGGGTTTTTCTCTTCACTGGCGGCCAGCCCAAGGTGCTGTTTCATCAGAGTATTTGGTGCACGTATTGATCTGTTTGTGTTTGGATCCACAGCGTTCCAGACAGTCCCCATGAACCTGACCCCGAATCCTACGAAACCATTCCGCCCAAGGTCATTCCACTGGATGATGTAAGTTTCCTCTTCGTCGTGTTCTCATTGGGCCTGTCCCACTTAGGAATTATTTTTTTGGGGGTGACTACAGGCGACTGCGGCAAACTGTTCAAAAAATGTTGGTGACAATGGCAACAATATTTGCTGTCGCCAGCTGTTGTAGGTGAATTCCATTAAAACTAGTTGCCTAAGTGGGACAGGCCCTTAATTCACTCAAAGCCCCTTTGTTTGCTGGGGTAAACGTTTGATATCATAAGTTATAGGAACAGGATTAGGCCATTCGGCCCATCAAGTCTACTCCACCATTCATTCATGGCTGATCTATCGCTCCCTCTCAAACCCATTCTCCTGCCTTCTCCCCATAGCCCCTGACAGCCGTACTAATGAAGAATCTGTCAATCTACGCCTTAATAATATCTATTGACGTGGCCTCCACAGCCCTCTGGCAATGAATTCCACAGATTTGCCACCCACATCTGACTAAAGTAATTCCTCCTCATCTCCTTCCTAAAAGTACATCCTCTGGTCCTAGACTCTCCATATCCATTCTATCCAGGCCTTTCACTATTCGATAAGTTTCAATGAGGTCCCCCCTCATCTTTCTAAAATGCATTGAGTAAAGGCCCAGTGCTCATCACATCATAACCCATGTTGTCTAGAGGGAATTGAGTTTTCATTGTCTTCTCAAAGTGCCTGTGTTGCGTTTATTTTAGTGCTCTCCCCACTATCCCCCAGTGTGCCGCATTTGTTTAGTTTTTTGCTCGGGGGGGATCATCTTTTAGATTAGAGAAACAGCATGGAAAAGGAGCCGTTTGGCCCATCGAGTCCATACTGACCACCGGTCACCCGTTCACAATGTTTCTGTTATCCCACTTTTGCGTTCACTACCTACAGGCTGGGGGCAAGTTTACAGCGGCCATGGGTTGATGGTGAGAGGGAAAAGATTTAACGGGAATCTGAGGGGAAACTTTTTCACAGAGGGGGATGGGAATATGGGACAAGCTGCCAGAGAAGGTAGTTGAGGCAGGTACTATAGCGACATTTAAAAGATATTTGGACAGGTACAGAGATGGGAAAGGTGGGGGGGCTTAGGTGGAGCGCAGACAGGTGGGATTAGCATGGTCATGTTGGGCCGAAGGGTCTGTTTCTGTGCTCTATGACTTGGTCCTTCAGCTGTTACATCCCATCTTTGTGGCTTCTGTCTCCAGGAGAATGGAGTCGAGGAGATTTTGTATGAAGAGCCGCTGCTGCCCGTCATTGGCTTGCACTCCCCGGATGGTTCTGGAAGCTCCAAGCTGCCTCCAGTGTTGGTCAACCTGATGGGCAGCATGGGCATAGTGAAGGCACAGCAGGCTGGCGTGAATCCCAACTCTGGCATCAACGTCCAGGAGCTCCTCACCTCCATCATGGTAAGTGGCAGGCGGGCAAACATACCGCAGAGGCTGGAAATCTGAGGAAAAGACGTGGCAGGCAAAACATACCGCAGAGGACAGAAATCTGAGATAAAGTGGCAGGCAAAACATACCGCAGAGGACAGAAATCTGAGATAAAGTGGCAGGCAAAACATACCGCAGAGGACAGAAATCTGAGATAGTGGCAGGCAAAACATACCGCAGAGGACAGAAATCTGAGATAAAGTGGCAGGCATTACATAACGCAGAGGCTGGAGATCTGAGATAAAGTGGCAGGCAAAACATACAGCAGAGGACAGAAATCTGAGATAAAGTGGCAGGCATTACATAACGCAGAGGCTGGAGATCTGAGGTAAAGACGTGGCAGGCAAAGCGTATTGCAGAGGCTGAAAATCTGAGGTTAAAAAGTGGCAGGCAAAACATACCGCAGAGGACGGAAATCCGGGGTAAAAAAGTGGCAGGCAAAACATATCGCGGAGTATGGAAATCTGAGGTAAGGATGCTAGCTATTGGAGAAAAACTCAGCTGATCAGGCAGCATCTGTGGGAAGAACAACAATTAATGTTACTGGTAGCCAAAAGTGCAG
This sequence comes from Amblyraja radiata, assembly GCF_010909765.2. NCBI lineage: Eukaryota > Metazoa > Chordata > Chondrichthyes > Rajiformes > Rajidae > Amblyraja > Amblyraja radiata. The sequence goes on along the minus strand of NW_022630518.1, from coordinate 104,474 downwards.
ATGCCGGAAGCTCAAACAAAACGAGGTTGGGAAAACAGATATCTTAAGGTCTTGTATGTTTGAGATTATAAGAGCAGAATTAGGCCATCATGTCTTCTCCACCATTCGATGGTGGCTGGAATAATAGATGCAGACAGTATGCAAAGTCATCATGTTTTTGGCGCCATCTTAAGACCAGGTGATATTGGTGCAGAATTCCCTCTCTAACCTGCTCTCCTGCCTTCTCCCCGTAACCTTTGACATCCTTGCTGATCAAGAGACTGTCAATGTCCACTTTAACACACACCCAATGATTTAGCCTCCACCTCCATCTGCAGCAATGGATTCCAGATTCACCACCCTCTGACTAAAGAAATTCCTCCTCATCTCCATTCTAAAGGCTACATATTTTTCTTCTGACCCCTTGTCCTCTGGTCCTAGACTCTCCACTTCCACTCTATCTAGGCCATTCAGTATTCCCCCTCACTCCAAAGATGTAGAGGTTTGCAGGTTAATTGGCTTCAGTAAAAATTGTAAATTGTCGCTGCTGTGTAGTGTATCAGAGGGCCGAAGGGCCTGTTTCCGTGCTGCATCTCTAAAGTGTAAACTTAGCAACTTGTGTGTGGGAGGAAACCCCTCTTAATGGGAGAATGTGTAAACTCCACACAAACAAGATTAGTCAGGATTGAACCCTAGCACTGGAGCTGTGTTTTTAGTGCCAGTTTAACTCACTTCATAACACCTTGTTTCGAGAGATTAGGCAGTGACTCTGAACACTTTCGCTTATTCCCGAGCACTAGGTCATTGACAGTGATCCAAGTGCAGAAAAAGATTAGGTGCCCAGATCACCATTCTTCCCTCAGTACAAGTGCCACCCCTTCCATCTGTGTGGTGCAGTCTGGGTTCAGTTTATTGTGAGCGGCTTTCATATTGGTTGCCGACCCCTGGTGTAGACAGTCAAAACCTTCTTCCCACGATGGAAAAATCAAATGTTAGAGGGTATAGTTTTAATATGAGAGGGGAAAAGATGAAAGGAGATGTGCAGGGCAAGATTGTTTTACACTAAGGGTGGTGAGTGCCTGGAACGTGCTGCCAGGGTTAGTGGTGGTGGAGGCTGATACAATAGTGGCATTTTAGAAGCTTTTGGATGTGCACACAGATATGCCAGGAATGGGTTTATCCAAGCCGCACAGACCTATGGATTATGCACAGGTAGACAAGAGATGGAGTCACTCAACGGGACAGGCAGCATCTCTGGACAGAAGGAATGGGCAATTTTTCGGGTCGAGACCCTTCTTCAGACTGAAGTTACTTGCTGAGTTACTCCAGCATTTTGTGTCCATCTTCGATTTAAACCAGCATCTGCAGTTCTTTCTTACACATAGATAAGAGATGGTCTGGGCATCATGTTCGGCACAGGCATTGTGGGCCGAAGGGCCTGTTTGTGTGCTGTGCTGTTCTATGTTCTACTGTGTAACCTTGGCTGAGTTTAGGAAGGAACTGCAGATGCTGGTTTAAACTGAAGATAGACGCAAAAAGTTGGAGTAACTCAGCGGGACAGAAAAAGAATAGGTGACGTTTGGAGTCAAGACCATTCTCCTGTCCCACTGAGTTACTGCAGCTTTTTGTGTGTTTGTTGGTTAAGTTTAATTGCTTATGAAACAAGTTCATTGTATTAACCAACCTTTTTGTTTTGTTTTGCCCACCCAGAGCAATCAAAAGCCCATCGAGGAGTTGGTTAAACAGCCAGAGTTTTCGGATAAAATCAAACAGCTACTTGGGCCCCTGCAGCAGCAACAAGCCCCTCCAGGTACGTTAACATGCGTGACCCTGGACTGTGTGTGTGTGTGTGTGTGCCGCATCTAGAAACATAAACAATAGGTGTAGGAGGAGGCCATTTGGCCCTTCGAGACTGCACCGTCATTCAATATGATCATGGCTGATCAACCAAAATCAGTTCCCCGTTCCTGCCTTCTCCCCGAATATCCCTTGATTCTTTTAGCCCCAAGAGCTAAATCTAACTCTCGCTTGAAAGTATTTCACCCAGAGAGTTGTGAATTTGTGGAATTCACTGCCACAGAGGGCAGTGGGGGCCAAATCACTGGATGGATTAAGAGAGAGTTATATAGAGCTCTAGGGGCTAGTGGAGTCAAGGGATATGGGGAGAAGGCAGGCACGGGTTATTGATAGGGGACGATCAGCCATGAATGGCGGTGCTGGCTCGAAGGGCCGAATGACCTCCTCCTACACCTATTTTCTATGTTTCTATTGTGAAGTATTCCCAGTCCTGTGTTGATGGGGAGTTAAAATACAGCCCCTCTTCACCGGCTGATGGAGTCAAGGTCGAGTTGGGGAACCTCCCCATAAGTTACAGAAGTCATCAAGCCCAACATTCGGTCCCTGGTGTGGGACAGTGATCAGGATCAGAGTTTAAATGTTCAGCATCCCATTATTATCCATTGATTGCTACCTCAAAGTGAAGATACAAGCGGATAGCGACTGGTTTCAGTCCGATTCTGCCCCTCTGCACCCTGTTGGAAGAACAGAGACGGCAGCGGTCCCCGATCTCCAAGGATGGTGAACTGGGGAGGGGCAGAACCGTGTGGGAGGTTGGAGTTCACAACTTCCTTTAGTTGCAGTAGCTCAGTCAATCTGCAGCCAGTGCTGGAGATGGTGCCTAGGGCAGAGGTAGATACAGAAACCCTCCAGCGGCTCAGATAGCATCTCTGGAGAATAGGAATGGCTCGCGCTTCTCTGAAGAAGACCCATGTGCAACACACATATAAACAGTTCATGTTTAAGAAGGAACTGCAGATGCTGGAAAAATCGAAGGGAGACAAAAAAGCTGAAGAAACTCAGCGGGTGAGGCAGCATCTGGAGCAAAGGCATAGGTGACGTTTCAGGTCAAGACAAAACGTCACCTATTCCTTCGCTCCTGAGTTTCTCCAACATTTTTGTCTCCCCACAAACCATTTTATCATCATTACTTTTTTTGCATATCTTTTCATTCATTGTTCTATATCTCTCGACATCACCGTCTATATCTCTCGTTTCCCTCTCCCCCCCCGACTCTCAGTCTGAAGAAGGATCTCTACCCGAAACGTCACTCATTCCTTCTGTCCAGAGATGCTGCCTGACCCGCTGAGTTACTCCAGCATCTTGTGTCTATCTTTGGCTTCTACCGGCATCTGCAGTTCCTTCCCACATACACAGTGGCGAAGCATTAGAGTTGCTGCCTTTAAAGATTTTAAATTATTTGGTGGATTTTTAATTATTTTGGGGATTTTAAATTATTCAGGGCCATTTTATAATTATTACCTGGAAGCTTTTATTTAATTATTCGACTGGTTTTTCTATTAGGTGGGAGCATTTTGTTATAACTTGTGCATTTTCCATAATTGCTGGTGTTTTTTTATTAAAAAGCAGGGTGGGTTTATGATTGTCCAGATATATTTATTGCTTGAGTACTTGACTTTGCTCTTGTTCCCCAGGCCAACAGATGATGGGCCCTCCTCCAGTGATGAATGGCTTCCCGCCAGGCCCCAACAACATGCCCCACTTCCCACCCGGTGGTCCCGGTGGTCCGGGCAGCCCCTACCCAGGTAGGTGTAGCAGCCCTTGCTCCACTCCCGCACCTTCCCCCACACCCCCAGCTCTATGTTTGTGCATCGGCCTCACCTTCCTGTCCGTCCTCCCCGCAGGTCCCCATGGTCACAGTGGCCCCCGGACGATGGGCCCCCCTCAACAGCGCGACAGCTACTGGGAGCCCCCCGGTGACAACAACAACAACAACAACATGAGGGGCCCCCCTCACGGCATGCGCGGGGGCCCCTACTCGCGAGGCCGGGGCCGCAACAACGACCAGGGCTTCAGGGGCCGCTGCAGCCGAGGGCCGCACTCCCACGGAGGGGGGAGAGGAGGACATGGCAATGGCAACCACAATGGAGGTAGGTGGTCATGAGGAGGAGAGGGGTCTCTGACTGGGCAGCTCCGTACAGTCCTGGGGGTGGAGGTAGGGGGGATGCTGAGGGAAGAGGAGAGGGTGTGGGGGGATGTGCAGAGAGGAGTGGTCAGTGAGCAGAGGGTGGCGGGGGGGTGATTGTGGGGCAGCTTGTTGGGTGAACATGGTTACATAGCCCAGTGCAGCACCGGAGAGGACCTTCCACCCACTGAGTCCATGCAGGCCCACTAGTCCCACCCTACACACACACACGCACAATCAATCTACAAACCTGCACATCTTTGGAGTGTGGGAGGAAACAACGAAGATCTCGGAGAAAACCCACGCAGGTCACGGGGGAAAACGTGCAAACTCCGCACAGACAGCGCCCGTAATGGGGATGGAAGCCGGGTGTCTGGTGCCGTGAGGCAGCAACTCTACCGCTGCGCCACCGTGCCGCCCTAGAGCATAGAACGTTAAACCACGAGGCTGAGTTAAGGTGGACGGTTTTCCCCAGGGTGGGGGCGTCTAAAACTCCATTCAATGCCAGCGTGGACAGTCTGTATAGGAACCTGCGGGTGGCCAGTAAATGGTGTGAGCTGTGGTCGTGGGTCAGCCTGTTAGGGTTAGGGTAGAGGGGGGGGGGTGAGGGAGTTTTGGGGTGGGTGTAGAGGGGGTGAGGGAGTTTTGGGGTGGGAGTAGGGGGGTGAAGGAGTTTTGGGGTGGGTGTTGAGGGGGTGAGGGAGTTTTGGGGTGGGAGTAGAGAGGGGGTGTAGGGTTTTTTGGGTGGGGAGTCGAGGGGGTGAGGGTATTTTGGGGTGGGTGTAGTGGGGGTGAGGGAGTTTTGGGGTGGGAGTAGAGGGTGAGGGAGTTTTGGGGTGGGTGTAGAGAGGGGGTGTTGGGTTTTTTAGGTGGGGATAGAGGGGGTGAGGGAGTTTTGGGGTGGGTGTAGAGGGTGAGGGAGTTTTGGGGTGGGAGTAGAGGGGGTGAGGGGGTTTTGTGGTGGGTGTAGAGGGGGTGAGGGTATTTTGTGGTGGGTGTAGAGGGGGTGAGGGTATTTTGTGGTGGGTGTAGAGGGGGTGAGGGTATTTTGGGTGGGGATAGATGGGGTGAGGGTATTTTGGGGTGGGTGTAGTGGGGGTGAGGGAGTTTTGGGGTGGGAGTCGAGTGGGTGAGGGTATTTTGGGTGGGGATAGAGGGGGTGAGGGAGTTTTGGGGTGGGGATAGATGGGGTGAGGGTATTTTGGGGTGGGTGTAGTTGGGGTGAGGGAGTTTTGGGTGGGGATCGAGGGGGTGAGGGTATTTTGGGGTGGGAGTCGAGGGGGTGAGGGTATTTTGGGGTGGGGATCGAGGGGGTGAGGGTATTTTGTGGTAGGGGGTGAGGGTATTTTGTGGTGGGTGTAGAGGGGGTGAGGGAGTTTTGGGGTGGGGATAGATGGGGTGAGGGTATTTTGGGGTGGGTGTAGTGGGGGTGAGGGAGTTTTGGGTGGGGATCGAGGGGGTGAGGGTATTTTGGGTGGGGATCGAGGGGGTGTGGGTATTTGGGGTGGGTGTAGTGGGGGTGAGGGTATTTTGTGGTGGGTGTAGAGGGGGTGAGGGAGTTTTGGGGTGGGGATAGATGGGGTGAGGGTATTTTGTGGTGGGTGTAGTGGGGTGTCGGGGCTGTTGTGTGCGTCCTGTCCTGTTGAACACACTGGGGTTAACGGGACGATTGGCTTCTTTCTCTCCACACAGACATGTCAAACAGACCTCGGTGCCGGCACTTCATGATGAAGGGCAGCTGCCGCTACGAGATCAACTGTGCCTTCTACCACCCGGGAGTGAACGGGCCCCCACTGCCCTGATGGCCAGGGGCCACCCGCCCGCCTGATGGACAAAGCAGTCAGTCGCTCTGAGGCCACGTGTGGAGAGCTGCAGAGTGTTGTGGCTGTGCCAGGCACTCTGACTTGTGTGGAGACAGGCCCGTGACGTTGGCTGGAGTCAGCGCACCCCTCTCTCACCCTCTCTCTCTCTCTCTCTCTCTCTCTCTCTCTCTATCTCTCTATCCTGTGGAAAGTTTGAAGAGTCGCCGGCCGTTCTCTGCTCTGCTCTGATCTCCCATCAGCGTCTACACAGGCTCCAGGACGATGAGACTGGAGGGGCATTAGCATGGGATTTAGACCACTACAATGTGACACTGGACCTCGCTCGCTGCCCCCACTGCCCCTTGCCTCCGTTCCCCTTCCTGTTTGCCTCTGTGAGGCTTATCACGGCCGCTTTGAATTGCAGCTGAACTTTGAAGGGGAGGACAACTAAAACTGCTTTACCCCCCCCCCCCCCACTACTGGCGAGTCTGCTCCAAATACTACTGCGGACAAGGACGCACGCCCCTCTGCCCACTCGGGCGGCGATGCAGAGAGGAACACTAGCTCGCTCCTCTTCCCCGCCCTCGTATCGGAAGCAAGCGGAGACAGAGACAGCGTGCGGCACCCCCCACCCCCTCCCCCATGGACCAGGCAACTACTGAACACTTCTACCTCTGCAACAAGTGCCAGCCAGCCAGCGATTCGCACTGCATCAGAAGCCCAGCCACCCTTCCCCAACACCTTTGGACTTTTGCTTTCTGCTGAGTGGGGGTTGGAGGGGAGGGGAGGAGGAGAAGAAATCCACGAGTTTGAGCCCATGCTCCGTAGCAAGTGGCCTCAATGGCTTTCCACCCCATCTCTCCTCGCCCGCTCTCTTTGTGACAAGTGCTGACAGCCTGCAGTGGCTGAAATATTTGTTTCCAACTATTTTTGTAAATATCTATTTTGTAATAAAAGGCGGCTGACTGGTGCTGTGGGCCTGGGGGGGGGGTGGGGGTGTCCTCTGGCCCAGAGTGTGGCTTGTAGGTCAGCAGACAAGTCGCTGCGTGCAATGTCCTTCAGCCGTCGGCCCCTTTAACAGGGCTGACCTCCTGCTGCAGCCGTCTGCTGGCGATCCTGCCCACCAAAGTTCACGATGTTCGCCCTCCCCCCTCCAGCCCAGAGTAGCTGGGTATAAGCACTTGCTTGCAGTACTGAAGGTGGCCGGTCACTGGTACACACCCTGGGGACAATTATACCGCTGGTGTTGGCAGTATAATAAACTAGAGGCTGCGTGTGGAGTTCTGCCATCACAAGATACTGTGACAAGCAAGTGATGGCTTTAACGTTGAAGTAACCCTCGCCCCTCTCTCTGGGTTTTATTTTAGTTCTCAGCGTTCCCTCTTGCTGTCAGCCCAGGGGGTGGTTAGTCAACATCTCTCAGCCCCCCGTGGGAATAAACCTCACCTGGTCAGCTCTGAACATCTACAATGTTTATGGGGGGATTACCAGGTAGCTTCTTCCACGCAAGATGCTTGGCTTCCTGTGAAAGGCTAAGACTTAGATTAAACTGAGACTAAGATTTTTGCCCCTATTTTTCTTTATTTTGAAAGCCCAACGCACTTGAGTTTAACTTTAGAGGGAGCAGGTTTTTTACGTTTGTTCCCAGCAAAACGGATTTTTGGATTGGTTCCCCCGACCAGCCGACCGACTGAGTGATGTGCCGACAGACTTTTGTGTCCCGTTACAGATGGGCTTTGTAAATAAAGCTGCCATGCCCAGAGCGTTGCTGGGTACTTTGGGGGAGGAGTGCGACTGTTGGGAGGGAGTGGTGGGTGAAGCAGGCAGCCTCGTGCAGCAGGCCAGCCAGCCAGGCCGGGCAGGAGGCGAGCATGCAGTGGATCAGCTACCTGTCCACATTGCACTAACACCACCCTTGTACACTTACAATCGCAGCCTGATCTCCAGAGTGGGGGTCCCTTTCCTTCAGAACCTTGTTTAATTTTACAGATGTATATGTTCGATGTTTGTCCATTTTGTTCCCTTTTATATAAATATATATATATATTCAAGAAAAAAACCCCATCAGAACAGATGTGGTGTCAATGGCTGCTACTGATCATTTTACAGCTCACCGGTTTTCTTTTGAACAAATGGATATTGTACAGTTTTGTCATTGTGCTTAAAAAATATAAATAACCAGGAAGTTTTTTTTAAATAAACCAATTAAAAGTATTTTGAAAATGGCCTTGTACTGGTGTAAACCTTTGTGGCAATGTGATATTCAGGAACGGCTTGCTGCTGGATCAGTGAGTGATGCATCAACCTGCTGCTAGTCTCTTTGGAGGCACCAACTGTTAGGAATTGTTGTTGTTCTTGACTTTGTGTGTGAAATCAGTTCTATCTTTTGTATGGTATTTGCTACTTTTATATTTTAATAATAAAATATTGAAACCACGGAGCTGTACCTTGAATTTAATTTGTGAAACTGCATCACACAATGACTGAATGGATGAATGAATGGATGAAGTGCTGATTGAGAGAGGCAAATCATCGCCGTACAAAATATAGCCCACCTCCCTCCCCCTACTGGAGTACATATAAACTGCACGACCCAATGCTCATACCCTTGTCACGGGTTAATAAGGATTTACCCTGAATCCATACCTACTTTTAAAATTAGTATTAAGTTGGCAGTTTCATTCCCAGGCTTGTAGGTGAGGCAAACTAAATAACCAGGGAGTAACGTTCCTTCTGAGGGTTTAAAGCCACCTCAACCTTCTTAGTAAACATCACAAAACCCATACACAGCCCCACAAATTCAATTAACATTGAGATTTGAGGATGAACTGCAAAATTAGCATCCTGCAGCTATAAATATGCGTGATAAATATTTAGTGTGCAGTGAGATGATGGATATGGGACTGATGTCTAAATTGGTTCTGCAACCATTTCCGATATAAGCTTAGATCAATGATTGTAACTGGGGGAAAAAATGCATGCTTTATAAAGGACCAAAAATTCCTTCGCTCCATAGACTAAAAGGGACTGAAGGCAAACCAGGATCACATGCATTTGAAATGCCTTTGTAGAGAACCCACCTTATCCTGCCTACCAGTAAATGAGGTGGTGAATAGTGAGCTCTGTGTGTATGTGTGTGTGTGTGCGTGTGGGGTGCAGTTTACAAATTAATTTTCCCTCTGTTGGACGGCTCCTAGAATTTGTTCCCAGTCTGAGGAACATGTGAATGAATTGGAGGAACAGTTTGGTGACTTTAAATCTATTCAAGCTTTGATTAAGACCTAACCAGATTAGAAAAAAGAGACAAAGTGCTGGAGTAACTCAGCATCTCCACAGACAACATGGATAGGAGACGTTTTGGGTCATAGCCCTCGCCCGACCCTAAACGTCACCTACCATGTTCTCCAGAGATGCAGCCTGCCCCGTCGAGATACTCCAGCACTTTGTGTTTTGTGTATTAACTGGCATCTGCAGTTCAATGTTTCTACAAGTTCATTTAGATAATTATTCATGCAGCAATCATGATATTTTTTTAGAAGACGGATTTTTAAGGTCATTTTTCCAATTTATTCAGCTCCCTTTGGTGAGTAGGTTTGGTTCGAAGACATTGATATTTATATTGTGAAGTCTAGAGTCAGTGCAGCAGGAATCGTTGATAAATGTGGATAGATACATACAAAACATCAAAGTGCCTGAAGAACTCAATACCTGGGATCATTGCCTGGGATGAAGGTGGAGGCTGATGCAATAGAGGTGTTTAATAGATTGTCTTCATGGGTGCATCCACTTTGGTGGCAAGAACAGGAAGGCAGATTATTATATGAATGGTGTCAAGTTGGGAAAAAGGGATCTGGAGGTCCTTGTTCATCAGTCAATGAAAGTAAGCATGCAGGTACAGCAGGCAGTGAAGAAAGTGAATGGCCTGTTGGCCTTCATAACAAGAGGAGTTGAGTATAGGGGCAAAGAGGTCCATCTGCAGTTGTACAGAGCCCTAGTGAGACCACACCTGGAGTATTGTGTGCAGTTTTGGCCTGTTGGCCTTCATAACAAGAGGAGTTGAGTATAGGGGCAAAGAGGTCCTTCTGCAGTTGTACAGAGCCCTAGTGAGACCACATCTGCAGTATTGTGTGCAGTTTTGGCCTGTTGGCCTTCATAACAAGAGGAGTTGAGTATAGGAGCAAAGTGGTCCTTCTGCAGTTGTACAGGGCCCTAGTGAGACCACACCTGGAGCTGGGGGACAGTGTTAGCTGTGAGGAGGATGCTAGGAGGCTGCAAGGTGATTTGGATAGGCTGGGTGAGTGGGCAAATGCTTGGCAGATGCAGTATAATGTGGATAAATATGAGGTTATCCACTTTGGAGGCAAAAACAGGAAAGTAGATTATTATCTGAATGGTGGCCGATTAGGAAAGGGGGAGATGCAACGAGACCTGGGTGTCATGGTACACCAGTCATTAAAAGTAGGCATGCAGGTGCAGCAGGCAGTGAAGAAAGCGAATGGTATGTTAGCATTCATAGCAAAAGGATTTGAGTATAGGAGCAGGGAGGTTCTACTGCAGTTGTACAGGGTCTTGGTGAGACCATACCTGGAGTATTGCGTACAGTTTTGGTCTCCTAATCTGAGGAAAGACATTCTTGCCATAGAGGGAGTACAGAGAAGGTTCACCAGACTGATTCCTGGGATGTCAGGACTTTCATATGAAGAAAGACTGGATAGACTCGGTTTGTACTCGCTAGAATTTCGAAGATTGAGGGGGGATCTTATAGAAACTTACAAAATTCTTAAGGGGTTGGACAGGCTAGATGCAGGAAGATTGTTCCCGATGTTGGGGAAGTCCAGAACAAGGGGTCACAGTTTAAGGATAAGGGGGAAATCTTTTGGGACTGAAATGAGGAAAACTTTTTTCACACAGAGTGGTGAATCTCTGGAATTCTCTGCCGCAGAAGCCAGTTCATTGGCTATATTTAAGAGGGAGTTAGATGTGGCCCTTGTGGCTAAAGGGATCAGGGGGTATGGAGGGAAGGCAGGTACAGGATACTGAGTTGGATGATCAGCCATGATCATATTGAATGGCGGTGCAGGCTCGAAGGGCCGAATGGCCTACTCCTTCCTGCACCTATTTTCTATGTTTCTATGCATTGTGTGCAGTTTTGGTCCCCAAATTTGAGGAAGGACATTCTTGCTATTGAGGGAGTGCAGCGTAGGTTTATAAGGTTAATTCCCGGGATGGGGGGGACTGTCATACGCTGAGAGAATGGAGCGGCTGGGCTTGTATACTCTGGAGTTTAGAAGAATGAGAGGGTATCTTATTGAAACATGTAAGATTATCAAGGGTTTCGGACACGCTAGAGGCAGGAAACATGTTCCTGATGTTGGGGTAGTCCAGAACCAGGGGCCACAGTTTAAGAATAAGGGGTAAGCCATTTAGAACGGAGACGAGGAAACACTTTTTCACACAGAGAGTTGTGAGTCTGTGGAATTCTCTGCCTCAGAGGGCGGTGGAGGCCGGTTCTCTGGATGATTTCAAGAGAGAGCTAGATAGGGCTCTTAAAGATAGCGGAGTCAGGGGATTTGGGGAGAAGGCAGGAACGGGGTACTGATTGGGGATGATCAGCCATGATCACATTGAATGGCGATGCTGGCTCGAAGGGACGAATGGCCTACTCCTGCACCTGTTGTCTATTGTCAGAGGTTGAGAGGAGACTTGATGGAAGTATATAAAATCAGGAGAGGCATTGACAAGGTAGACAGTCACAACCTTTTCCCTCAAGGGTAGAAATGTCCAATACTGGGGGTCATAGCTCTGCGGTCAGATGGGTACAGTTGATTGGAGATGTGCGGGGGGGGCAAGTAGATTTACACAGAGGGTGGTGGCAGCGTGGAACGCATTGCCTGGGGGGGGGGGGGGGGGGGGGGGGAGGTGGAGGGAGATACCATAGTGGCGTTGTAGAGAATTTCAGATCGGCACGTGGAAGTGTCGGCAATAGTGGGATATGGATCCTGTGCAGGCAGATGGGATCAGTTTACCGAGGCAGCAGGTTCAGCACAAACACTGGGCTGAAGGGTCTGTGCTGGTGCTGTACTTAGAGTTTTAGACCTCGTACAGCATGGAAACAGGCCCTTTGGCCAAACTCATCCACGCCAACCAGGATATGTACCCAAGGCAGTCGCATTTGCCTACACTAGTCCCATTTGCCTACACTAGTCCCATTTGCCTACACTAGTCCCATTTGCCTACACTAGTCCCATTTGCCTACACTAGTCACTAGTTCCATTTGCCTACACTAGTCGCTAGTCCCATTTGCCTACATTAGTCACTAGTTCCATTTGCCTACGCTAGTCCCATTTCCCTACACTAGTCCCATTTGCCTACACTAGTCCCATTTGCCTACATTAGTCACTAGTTCCATTTGCCTACACTAGTCCCATTTGCCTACACTAGTCGCTAGTCCCATTTGCCTACACTAGTCCCATTTGCCTACATTAGTCACTAGTCCCATTTGCCTACACTAGTCCCATTTGCCTGCACTAGTCCCATTTGCCTACACTAGTCCCATTTGCTACACTAGTCCCATTTGCCTACACTAGTCCCATTTGCCTACACTAGTCCCATTTGCCTACACTAGTCCCATTTGCCTACACTAGTCCCATTTGCCTACATTAGTCACTAGTTCCATTTGCCTACACTAGTCCCATTTGCCTACACTAGTCCCATTTGCCTACATTAGTCACTAGTTCCATTTGCCTACACTAGTCCCATTTGCCTACAATAGTCCTAGTCCCATTTGCCTACACTAGTCCCATTTGCCTACACTAGTCCCATTTGCCTACACTAGTCGCTAGTCCCATTTGCCTACACTAGTCCCATTTGCCTACATTAGTCACTAGTCCCATTTGCCTACACTAGTCCCATTTGCCTGCACTAGTCCCATTTGCCTACACTAGTCCCATTTGCCTACACTAGTCACTAGTCCCATTTGCCTACACTAGTCCCATTTCCCTACACTAGTCACTAGTTCCATTTGCCTACACTAGTCCCATTTGCCTACATTAGTCACTAGTTCCATTTGCCTACACTAGTCCCATTTGCCTACACTAGTCCCATTTGCCTACACTAGTCCCATTTGCCTACACTAGTCCCATTTGCCTACACTAGTCGCTAGTCCCATTTGCCTACACTAGTCCCATTTGCCTACACTAGTCCCATTTCCCTACGCTAGTCCCATTTGCCTACACTAGTCGCTAGTCCCATTTGCCTACACTAGTCCCATTTGCCTACACTAGTCTCATTTGCCTACACTAGTCACTAGTCCCATTTGCCTACACTAGTCCCATTTGCCTACACTAGTCCCATTTGCCTACACTAGTCCCATTTGCCTACACTAGTCCCATTTGCCTACACTAGTCGCTAGTCCCATTTGCCTACATTAGTCCCATTTGCCTACACTAGTCCCATTTGCCTATGCTAGTCCCATTTGCCTACACTAGTCGCTAGTCCCATTTGCCTACACTAGTCCCATTTGCCTACACTGGTCCCATTTGCCTACACTAGTCCCATTTGCCTACACTAGTCGCTAGTCCCATTTGCCTACGCTAGTCCCATTTGCCTACGCTAGTCCCATTTGCCTACGCTAGTCCCATTTGCCTACACTAGTCCCATTTGCCTACACTAGTCACTAGTTCCATTTGCCTACACTAGTCCCATTTGCCTACACTAGTCCCATTTGCCTACACTAGTCCCATTTGCCTACACTAGTCCCATTTGCCTACATTAGTCACTAGTCCCATTTGCCTACACTAGTCCCATTTGCCTACACTAGTCCCATTTGCCTACACTAGTCCCATTTGCCTACACAAGTCCTATTTGCCTACGCTAGTCCCATTTGCCTACCCTAGTCCCATTTGCCTACACTAGTCCCATTTGCCTACACTAGTCGCTAGTCCCATTTGCCTACACTAGTCCCATTTGCCTACACTAGTCCCATTTCCCTACGCTAGTCCCATTTGCCTACACTAGTCGCTAGTCCCATTTGCCTACACTAGTCCCATTTGCCTACACTAGTCTCATTTGCCTACACTAGTCACTAGTCCCATTTGCCTATAGTCCCATTTGCCTACACTAGTCGCTAGTCCCATTTGCCTACACTAGTCCCATTTGCCTACACTAGTCCCATTTGCCTACATTAGTCACTAGTTCCATTTGCCTACACTAGTCCCATTTGCCTACAGTAGTCCCATTTGCCTACACTAGTCCCATTTGCCTACACTGGTCCCATTTGCCTACACTAGTCCCATTTGCCTACACTAGTCGCTAGTCCCATTTGCCTACGCTAGTCCCATTTGCCTACGTTTGTCCCATTTGCCTACGCTAGTCCCATTTCCCTACGCTAGTCCCATTTGCCTACACTAGTCGCTAGTCCCATTTGCCTACACTAGTCCCATTTGCGTACGCTAGTCCCATTTGCCTACACTAGTCGCTAGTCCCATTTGCCTACATTAGTCACTAGTTCCATTTGCCTACGCTAGTCCCATTTCCCTACACTAGTCCCATTTGCCTACACTAGTCCCATTTGCCTACATTAGTCACTAGTTCCATTTGCCTACACTAGTCCCATTTGCCTACACTAGTCGCTAGTCCCATTTGCCTACACTAGTCCCATTTGCCTACATTAGTCACTAGTCCCATTTGCCTACACTAGTCCCATTTGCCTGCACTAGTCCCATTTGCCTACACTAGTCCCATTTGCTACACTAGTCCCATTTGCCTACACTAGTCCCATTTGCCTACACTAGTCCCATTTGCCTACACTAGTCCCATTTGCCTACACTAGTCCCATTTGCCTACATTAGTCACTAGTTCCATTTGCCTACACTAGTCCCATTTGCCTACACTAGTCCCATTTGCCTACACTAGTCACTAGTCCCATTTGCCTACACTAGTCCCATTTGCCTACATTAGTCACTAGTCCCATTTGCCTACACTAGTCCCATTTGCCTACACTAGTCCCATTTGCCTACACTAGTCGCTAGTCCCATTTGCCTACACTAGTCCCATTTGCCTACATTAGTCACTAGTCCCATTTGCCTACACTAGTCCCATTTGCCTGCACTAGTCCCATTTGCCTACACTAGTCCCATTTGCCTACACTAGTCACTAGTCCCATTTGCCTACACTAGTCCCATTTCCCTACACTAGTCACTAGTTCCATTTGCCTACACTAGTCCCATTTGCCTACATTAGTCACTAGTTCCATTTGCCTACACTAGTCCCATTTGCCTACACTAGTCCCATTTGCCTACACTAGTCCCATTTGCCTACACTAGTCCCATTTGCCTACACTAGTCGCTAGTCCCATTTGCCTACACTAGTCCCATTTGCCTACACTAGTCCCATTTCCCTACGCTAGTCCCATTTGCCTACACTAGTCGCTAGTCCCATTTGCCTACACTAGTCCCATTTGCCTACACTAGTCTCATTTGCCTACACTAGTCACTAGTCCCATTTGCCTACACTAGTCCCATTTGCCTACACTAGTCCCATTTGCCTACACTAGTCCCATTTGCCTACACTAGTCCCATTTGCCTACACTAGTCGCTAGTCCCATTTGCCTACATTAGTCCCATTTGCCTACACTAGTCCCATTTGCCTATGCTAGTCCCATTTGCCTACACTAGTCGCTAGTCCCATTTGCCTACACTAGTCCCATTTGCCTACACTGGTCCCATTTGCCTACACTAGTCCCATTTGCCTACACTAGTCGCTAGTCCCATTTGCCTACGCTAGTCCCATTTGCCTACGCTAGTCCCATTTGCCTACGCTAGTCCCATTTGCCTACACTAGTCCCATTTGCCTACACTAGTCACTAGTTCCATTTGCCTACACTAGTCCCATTTGCCTACACTAGTCCCATTTGCCTACACTAGTCCCATTTGCCTACACTAGTCCCATTTGCCTACATTAGTCACTAGTCCCATTTGCCTACACTAGTCCCATTTGCCTACACTAGTCCCATTTGCCTACACTAGTCCCATTTGCCTACACAAGTCCTATTTGCCTACGCTAGTCCCATTTGCCTACCCTAGTCCCATTTGCCTACACTAGTCCCATTTGCCTACACTAGTCGCTAGTCCCATTTGCCTACACTAGTCCCATTTGCCTACACTAGTCCCATTTGCCTACACTAGTCCCATTTCCCTACGCTAGTCCCATTTGCCTACACTAGTCGCTAGTCCCATTTGCCTACACTAGTCCCATTTGCCTACACTAGTCTCATTTGCCTACACTAGTCACTAGTCCCATTTGCCTATAGTCCCATTTGCCTACACTAGTCGCTAGTCCCATTTGCCTACACTAGTCCCATTTGCCTACACTAGTCCCATTTGCCTACATTAGTCACTAGTTCCATTTGCCTACACTAGTCCCATTTGCCTACAGTAGTCCCATTTGCCTACACTAGTCCCATTTGCCTACACTGGTCCCATTTGCCTACACTAGTCCCATTTGCCTACACTAGTCGCTAGTCCCATTTGCCTACGCTAGTCCCATTTGCCTACGTTTGTCCCATTTGCCTACGCTAGTCCCATTTCCCTACGCTAGTCCCATTTGCCTACACTAGTCGCTAGTCCCATTTGCCTACACTAGTCCCATTTGCGTACGCTAGTCCCATTTGCCTACACTAGTCGCTAGTCCCATTTGCCTACACTAGTCCCATTTGCCTACGCTAGTCGCTAGTCCCATTTGCCTACATTAGTCCCATTTGCCTACACTAGTCACTAGTTCCATTTGCCTACACTAGTCCCATTTGCCTACACTAGTCGCTAGTCCCATTTGCCTACACTAGTCCCATTTGCCTACACTAGTCACTAGTTCCATTTGCCTACACTAGTCCCATTTGCCTACACTAGTCCCATTTGCCTACACTAGTCCCATTTGCCTACATTAGTCACTAGTTCCATTTGCCTACATTAGTCCCATTTGCCTACACTAGTCGCTAGTCCCATTTGCCTACACTAGTCCCATTTGCCTACACTAGTCCCATTTGCCTACACTAGTCCCATTTGCCTACACTAGTCGCTAGTCCCATTTGCCTACACTAGTCCCATTTGCCTACACTAGTCGCTAGTCCCATTTGCCTACACTAGTCCCATTTGCCTACACTAGTCCCATTTGCCTACACTAGTCCCATTTGCCTACACTAGTCCCATTTGCCTACACTAGTCCCATTTGCCTACACTAGTCCCATTTGCCTACACTAGTCCCATTTGCCTACACTAGTCGCTAGTCCCATTTGCCTACATTAGTCCCATTTGCCTACACTAGTCCCATTTGCCTACACTAGTCCCATTTGCCTACACTAGTCGCTAGTCCCATTTGCCTACATTAGTCCCATTTGCTTACACTAGTCCCATTTGCCTACACTAGTCCCATTTGCCTACACTAGTCCCATTTGCCTACACTAGTCCCATTTGCCTACACTAGTCGCTAGTCCCATTTGCCTACACTAGTCCCATTTGCCTACACTAGTCCCATTTGCCTACACTAGTCCCATTTGCCTACACTAGTCCCATTTGCCTACACTAGTCCCATTTGCCTACACTAGTCCCATTTGCCTACACTAGTCGCTAGTCCCATTTGCCTACACTAGTCCCATTTGCCTACATTAGTCACTAGTTCCATTTGCCTACACTAGTCCCATTTGCCTACACTAGTCCCATTTGCCTACACTAGTCCCATTTGCCTACAGTGGTCCCATTTGCCTACACTAGTCCCATTTGCCTACACTGGTCCCATTTGCCTACACTAGTCCCATTTGCCTACACTAGTCGCTAGTCCCATTTGCCTACACTAGTCCCATTTTCCTACGCTAGTCCCATTTGCCTACACTAGTCGCTAGTCCCATTTGCCTACACTAGTCCAATTTGCCTACGCTAGTCGCTAGTCCCATTTGCCTACATTAGTCCCATTTGCCTACATTAGTCCCATTTGCCTACACTAGTCCCATTTGCCTACACTAGTCCCATTTGCCTACACTAGTCCCATTTGCCTACACTAGTCCCATTTGCCTACACTAGTCACTAGTTCCATTTGCCTACACTAGTCCCATTTGCCTACACTAGTCCCATTTGCCTACACTAGCCCATTTGCCTACACTAGTCCCATTTGCCTACACTAGTCCCATTTGCCTACATTAGTCACTAGTCCCATTTGCCTACACTAGTCCCATTTGCCTACACTAGTCCCATTTGCCTACACTAGTCCCATTTGCATACACTAGTCCCATTTGCCTACACTAGTCGCTAGCCCCATTTGCCTACACTAGTCCCATTTGCCTACACTAGTCCCATTTGCATACACTAGTCCCATTTGCCTACACTAGTCGCTAGCCTCATTTGCCTACACTAGTCCCATTTGCCTACACTAGTCCCATTTGCCTACACTAGTCCCATTTGCCTACGCTAGTCCCATTTGCCTACATTAGGCCCATTTGCCTACACTAGTCGCTAGCCCCATTTGCCTACACTAGTCCCATTTGCCTACACTAGTCCCATTTGCCTACATTAGTCACTAGTTCCATTTGCCTACATTAGTCCCATTTGCCTACACTAGTCGCTAGTCCCATTTGCCTACACTAGTCCCATTTGCCTACACTAGTCCCATTTGCCTACACTAGTCCCATTTGCCTACACTAGTCCCATTTGCCTACACTAGTCCCATTTGCCTACACTAGTCCCATTTGCTTACACTAGTCCCATTTGCCTACACTAGTCGCTAGTCCCATTTGCCTACACTAGTCCTATTTGCCAACACTAGTCCCATTTGCCTACGCTAGTCCCATTTGCCTACACTAGTCCCATTTGCCTACGCTAGTCCCATTTGCCTACACTAGTCCCATTTGCCTACACTAGTCCCATTTGCCTACACTAGTCCCATTTGCCTACGCTAGTCCCATTTGCCTACGCTAGTTCCATTTGCCTACACTAGTCGCTAGTCCCATTTGCCTACACTAGTCTCATTTGCCTACACTAGTCACTAGTCCCATTTGCCTATAGTCCCATTTGCCTACACTAGTCGCTAGTCCCATTTGCCTACACTAGTCCCATTTGCCTACACTAGTCCCATTTGCCTACACTAGTCCCATTTGCCTACACTAGTCGCTAGTCCCATTTGCCTACACTAGTCCCATTTGCCTACACTAGTCACTAGTCCCATTTGCCTACACTAGTCCCATTTGCCTACATTAGTCACTAGTTCCATTTGCCTACACTAGTCCCATTTGCCTACACTAGTCCCATTTGCCTACACTAGTCCCATTTGCCTACACTAGTCCCATTTGCCTACACTAGTCCCATTTGCCTACACTAGTCCTATTTGCCTACGCTAGTCCCATTTGCCTACACTAGTCCCATTTGCCTACACTAGTCCCATTTGCCTACACTAGTCGCTAGTCCCATTTGCCTACACTAGTCCCATTTGCCTACATTAGTCACTAGTCCCATTTGCCTACACTAGTCCCATTTGCCTGCACTAGTCCCATTTGCCTACACTAGTCCCATTTGCCTACACTAGTCACTAGACCCATTTGCCTACACTAGTCCCATTTCCCTACACTAGTCACTAGTTCCATTTGCCTACACTAGTCCCATTTGCCTACATTAGTCACTAGTTCCATTTGCCTACACTAGTCCCATTTGCCTACACTAGTCCCATTTGCCTACACTAGTCCCATTTGCCTACACTAGTCCCATTTGCCTACACTAGTCGCTAGTCCCATTTGCCTACACTAGTCCCATTTGCCTACACTAGTCTCATTTGCCTACACTAGTCACTAGTCCCATTTGCCTATAGTCCCATTTGCCTACACTAGTCGCTAGTCCCATTTGCCTACACTAGTCCCATTTGCCTACACTAGTCCCATTTGCCTACATTAGTCACTAGTTCCATTTGCCTACACTAGTCCCATTTGCCTACAGTAGTCCCATTTGCCTACACTAGACCCATTTGCCTACACTGGTCCCATTTGCCTACACTAGTCCCATTTGCCTACGCTAGTCCCATTTGCCTACACTAGTCGCTAGTCCCATTTGCCTACACTAGTCCCATTTGCCTACACTAGTCCCATTTGCCTACACTAGTCGCTAGTCCCATTTGCCTACGCTAGTCCCAATTGCCTACGTTTGTCCCATTTGCCTACGCTAGTCCCATTTCCCTACGCTAGTCCCATTTGCCTACACTACTCGCTAGTCCCATTTGCCTACACTAGTCCCATTTGCGGACGCTAGTCCCATTTGCCTACACTAGTCGCTAGTCCCATTTGCCTACACTAGTCCCATTTGCGGACGCTAGTCCCATTTGCCTACACTAGTCCCATTTGCCTACATTAGTCCCATTTGCCTACACTAGTCCCATTTGCCTACACTAGTCCCATTTGCCTACACTAGTCGCTAGCCCCATTTGCCTACACTAGTCCCATTTGCCTACACTAGTCCCATTTGCCTACACTAGTCCCATTTGCCTACGCTAGTCCCATTTGCCTACGCTAGTCCCATTTGCCTACATTAGTCCCATTTGCCTACACTAGTCGCTAGCCCCATTTGCCTACACTAGTCCCATTTGCCTACACTAGTCCCATTTGCCTACATTAGTCACTAGTTCCATTTGCCTACATTAGTCCCATTTGCCTACACTAGTCGCTAGTCCCATTTGCCTACACTAGTCCCATTTGCCTACACTAGTCCCATTTGCCTACACTAGTCCCATTTGCCTACACTAGTCCCATTTGCCTACACTAGTCCCATTTGCCTACACTAGTCGCTAGTCCCATTTGCCTACACTAGTCCCATTTGCCTACGCTAGTCCCATTTGCCTACACTAGTCCCATTTGCCTACGCTAGTCCCATTTGCCTACACTAGTCCCATTTGCCTACACTAGTCCCATTTGCCTACACTAGTCCCATTTGCCTACACTAGTTCCATTTGCCTACACTAGTCCCATTTGCCTACGCTAGTTCCATTTGCCTACACTAGTCGCTAGTCCCATTTGCCTACACTAGTCTCATTTGCCTACACTAGTCACTAGTCCCATTTGCCTATAGTCCCATTTGCCTACACTAGTCGCTAGTCCCATTTGCCTACACTAGTCCCATTTGCCTACACTAGTCCCATTTGCCTACACTAGTCCCATTTGCCTACACTAGTCGCTAGTCCCATTTGCCTACACTAGTCCCATTTGCCTACACTAGTCCCATTTGCCTACGCTAGTCCCATTTGCCTACACTAGTCGCTAGTCCCATTTGCCTACACTAGTCCCATTTGCCTACACTAGTCACTAGTCCCATTTGCCTACACTAGTCCCATTTGCCTACATTAGTCACTAGTTCCATTTGCCTACACTAGTCCCATTTGCCTACACTAGTCCCATTTGCCTACACTAGTCCCATTTGCCTACACTAGTCCCATTTGCCTACACTAGTCCCATTTGCCTACACTAGTCCTATTTGCCTACGCTAGTCCCATTTGCCTACGCTAGTCCCATTTGCCTACACTAGTCCCATTTGCCTACACTAGTCGCTAGTCCCATTTGCCTACACTAGTCCCATTTGCCTACATTAGTCACTAGTCCCATTTGCCTACACTAGTCCCATTTGCCTGCACTAGTCCCATTTGCCTACACTAGTCCCATTTGCCTACACTAGTCACTAGTCCCATTTGCCTACACTAGTCCCATTTCCCTACACTAGTCACTAGTTCCATTTGCCTACACTAGTCCCATTTGCCTACATTAGTCACTAGTCCCATTTGCCTACACTAGTCCCATTTGCCTACACTAGTCCCATTTGCCTACACTAGTCCCATTTGCCTACACTAGTCCCATTTGCCTACACTAGTCCCATTTGCCTACACTAGTCGCTAGTCCCATTTGCCTACACTAGTCCCATTTGCCTACACTAGTCCCATTTCCCTACGCTAGTCCCATTTGCCTACACTAGTCGCTAGTCCCATTTGCCTACACTAGTCCCATTTGCCTACACTAGTCTCATTTGCCTACACTAGTCACTAGTCCCATTTGCCTATAGTCCCATTTGCCTACACTAGTCGCTAGTCCCATTTGCCTACACTAGTCCCATTTGCCTACACTAGTCCCATTTGCCTACATTAGTCACTAGTTCCATTTGCCTACACTAGTCCCATTTGCCTACAGTAGTCCCATTTGTCTACACTAGTCCCATTTGCCTACACTGGTCCCATTTGCCTACACTAGTCCCATTTGCCTACACTAGTCGCTAGTCCCATTTGCCTACGCTAGTCCCATTTGCCTACGTTTGTCCCATTTGCCTACGCTAGTCCCATTTCCCTACGCTAGTCCCATTTGCCTACATTAGTCCCATTTGCCTACACTAGTCGCTAGTCCCATTTGCCTACACTAGTCCCATTTGCCTACACTAGTCCCATTTGCCTACACTAGTCCCATTTGCCTACACTAGTCCCATTTGCCTACACTAGTCCCATTTGCCTACACTAGTCGCTAGTCCCATTTGCCTACACTAGTCCCATTTGCCTACGCTAGTCCCATTTGCCTACACTAGTCCCATTTGCCTACGCTAGTCCCATTTGCCTACACTAGTCCCATTTGCCTACACTAGTCCCATTTGCCTACACTAGTTCCATTTGCCTACACTAGTCCCATTTGCCTACGCTAGTTCCATTTGCCTACACTAGTCGCTAGTCCCATTTGCCTACACTAGTCCCATTTGCCTACACTAGTCACTAGTCCCATTTGCCTATAGTCCCATTTGCCTACACTAGTCGCTAGTCCCATTTGCCTACACTAGTCCCATTTGCCTACACTAGTCCCATTTGCCTACACTAGTCCCATTTGCCTACACTAGTCACTAGTCCCATTTGCCTACACTAGTCCCATTTGCCTACACTAGTCCCATTTGCCTACGCTAGTCCCATTTGCCTACACTAGTCGCTAGTCCCATTTGCCTACACTAGTCCCATTTGCCTACACTAGTCACTAGTCCCATTTGCCTACACTAGTCCCATTTGCCTACATTAGTCACTAGTTCCATTTGCCTACACTAGTCCCATTTGCCTACACTAGTCCCATTTGCCTACACTAGTCCCATTTGCCTACACTAGTCCCATTTGCCTACACTAGTCCCATTTGCCTACACTAGTCCCATTTGCCTACGCTAGTCCCATTTGCCTACGCTAGTCCCATTTGCCTACACTAGTCCCATTTGCCTACACTAGTCGCTAGTCCCATTTGCCTACACTAGTCCCATTTGCCTACATTAGTCACTAGTCCCATTTGCCTACACTAGTCCCATTTGCCTGCACTAGTCCCATTTGCCTACACTAGTCCCATTTGCCTACACTAGTCACTAGTCCCATTTGCCTACACTAGTCCCATTTCCCTACACTAGTCACTAGTTCCATTTGCCTACACTAGTCCCATTTGCCTACATTAGTCACTAGTCCCATTTGCCTACACTAGTCCCATTTGCCTACACTAGTCCCATTTGCCTACACTAGTCCCATTTGCCTACACTAGTCCCATTTGCCTACACTAGTCCCATTTGCCTACACTAGTCGCTAGTCCCATTTGCCTACACTAGTCCCATTTGCCTACACTAGTCCCATTTCCCTACGCTAGTCCCATTTGCCTACACTAGTCGCTAGTCCCATTTGCCTACACTAGTCCCATTTGCCTACACTAGTCTCATTTGCCTACACTAGTCACTAGTCCCATTTGCCTATAGTCCCATTTGCCTACACTAGTCGCTAGTCCCATTTGCCTACACTAGTCCCATTTGCCTACACTAGTCCCATTTGCCTACATTAGTCACTAGTTCCATTTGCCTACACTAGTCCCATTTGCCTACAGTAGTCCCATTTGTCTACACTAGTCCCATTTGCCTACACTGGTCCCATTTGCCTACACTAGTCCCATTTGCCTACACTAGTCGCTAGTCCCATTTGCCTACGCTAGTCCCATTTGCCTACGTTTGTCCCATTTGCCTACGCTAGTCCCATTTCCCTACGCTAGTCCCATTTGCCTACACTAGTCGCTAGTCCCATTTGCCTACACTAGTCCCATTTGCGTACGCTAGTCCCATTTGCCTACACTAGTCGCTAGTCCCATTTGCCTACACTAGTCCCATTTGCCTACGCTAGTCGCTAGTCCCATTTGCCTACATTAGTCCCATTTGCCTACATTAGTCCCATTTGCCTACATTAGTCCCATTTGCCTACACTAGTCCCATTTGCCTACACTAGTCCCATTTGCCTACACTAGTCCCATTTGCCTACACTAGTCCCATTTGCCTACACTAGTCACTAGTTCCATTTGCCTACACTAGTCCCATTTGCCTACACTAGTCCCATTTGCCTACACTAGTCCCATTTGCCTACACTAGTCACTAGTTCCATTTGCCTACACTAGTCACTAGTTCCATTTGCCTACACTAGTCCCATTTGCCTACATTAGTCACTAGTCCCATTTGCGTACAGTAGTCCCATTTGTCTACACTAGTCCCATTTGCCTACACTGGTCCCATTTGCCTACACTAGTCCCATTTGCCTACACTAGTCGCTAGTCCCATTTGCCTACGCTAGTCCCATTTGCCTACGTTTGTCCCATTTCCCTACGCTAGTCCCATTTCCCTACGCTAGTCCCATTTGCCTACACTAGTCGCTAGTCCCATTTGCCTACACTAGTCCCATTTGCGTACGCTAGTCCCATTTGCCTACACTAGTCGCTAGTCCCATTTGCCTACACTAGTCCCATTTGCCTACGCTAGTCGCTAGTCCCATTTGCCTACATTAGTCCCATTTGCCTACATTAGTCCCATTTGCCTACAATAGTCCCATTTGCCTACACTAGTCCCATTTGCCTACACTAGTCCCATTTGCCTACACTAGTCCCATTTGCCTACACTAGTCACTAGTTCCATTTGCCTACACTAGTCCCATTTGCCTACACTAGTCCCATTTGCCTACACTAATCACTAGTTCCATTTGCCTACACTAGTCCCATTTTCCTACACTAGTCCCATTTGCCTACACTAGTCCCATTTGCCTACACTAGTCACTAGTTCCATTTGCCTACACTAGTCCCATTTTCCTACACTAGTCCCATTTGCCTACACTAGTCCCATTTGCCTACACTAGTCCCATTTGCCTACACTAGTCCCATTTGCCTACACTAGTCGCTAGCCCCATTTGCCTACATTAGTCCCATTTGCCTACACTAGTCCCATTTGCCTACACTAGTCCCATTTGCCTACACTTGTCCCATTTGCCTACACTAGTCACTTGTCCCATTTGCCTACACTAGTCCCATTTGCCTACACTAGTCCCATTTGCCTACACTAGTCCCATTTGCCTACATTAGTCACTAGTTCCATTTGCCTACATTAGTCGCATTTGCCTACACTAGTCGCTAGTCCCATTTGCCTACACTAGTCCCATTTGCCTACACTAGTCCCATTTGCCTACACTAGTCCCATTTGCCTACACTAGTCGCTAGTCCCATTTGCCTACACTAGTCCTATTTGCCTACACTAGTCCCATTTGCCTACACTAGTCGCTAGTCCCATTTGCCTACACTAGTCCCATTTGCCTACACTAGTCCCATTTGCCTACACTAGTCCCATTTGCCTACACTAGTCCCATTTGCCTACACTAGTCCCATTTGCCTACACTAGTCGCTAGTCCCATTTGCCTACACTAGTCCCATTTGCCTACACTAGTCACTAGTCCCATTTGCCTATAGTCCCATTTGCCTACACTAGTCGCTAGTCCCATTTGCCTACACTAGTCCCATTTGCCTACACTAGTCACTAGTTCCATTTGCCTACACTAGTCCCATTTGCCTACACTAGTCACTAGTTCCATTTGCCTACACTAGTCCCATTTGCCTACACTAGTCGCTAGTCCCATTTGCCTACACTAGTCCCATTTGCCTACACTAGTCACTAGTCCCATTTGCCTACACTAGTCACTAGTCCCATTTGCCTACACTAGTCGCTAGTCCCATTTGCCTACATTAGTCCCATTTGCCTACACTAGTCCCATTTGCCTACACTAGTCGCTAGTCCCATTTGCCTACATTAGTCCCATTTGCTTACACTAGTCCCATTTGCCTACACTAGTCCCATTTGCCTACACTAGTCCCATTTGCCTACACTAGTCCCATTTGCCTACACTAGTCGCTAGTCCCATTTGCCTACACTAGTCCCATTTGCCTACACTAGTCGCATTTGCCTACACTAGTCCCATTTGCCTACACTAGTCCCATTTGCCTACGCTAGTCCCATTTGCCTAAACTAGTCACTAGTTCCTTTTGCCTACACTAGTCCCATTTGCCTACACTAGTCACTAGTTCCTTTTGCCTACACTAGTCCCATTTGCCTACACTAGTCGCTAGTCCCATTTGCCTACGCTAGTCCCATTTGCCTACACTAGTCCCATTTGCCTACACTAGTCGCTAGTCCCATTTGCCTACACTAGTCCCATTTGCCTACATTAGTCACTAGTTCCATTTGCCTACACTAGTCCCATTTGCCTACACTAGTCCCATTTGCCTACACTAGTCCCATTTGCCTACACTAGTCCCATTTGCCTACGCTAGTCCCATTTGCCTACACTAGTCCCATTTGCCTACGCTAGTCCCATTCGCCTACCCTAGTCCCATTTGCCTACACTAGTCCCATTTGCCTACACTAGTCCCATTTGCCTACACTAGTCGCTAGTCCCATTTGCCTACACTAGTCCCATTTGCCTACACTAGTCACTAGTTCCATTTGCCTACACTAGTCCCATTTGCCTACACTAGTCACTAGTTCCATTTGCCTACACTAGTCCCATTTGCCTACACTAGTCGCTAGTCCCATTTGCCTACACTAGTCCCATTTGCCTACACTAGTCACTAGTCCCATTTGCCTACACTAGTCACTAGTCCCATTTGCCTACACTAGTCGCTAGTCCCATTTGCCTACATTAGTCCCATTTGCCTACACTAGTCCCATTTGCCTACACTAGTCGCTAGTCCCATTTGCCTACATTAGTCCCATTTGCTTACACTAGTCCCATTTGCCTACACTAGTCCCATTTGCCTACACTAGTCCCATTTGCCTACACTAGTCCCATTTGCCTACACTAGTCGCTAGTCCCATTTGCCTACACTAGTCCCATTTGCCTACACTAGTCGCATTTGCCTACACTAGTCCCATTTGCCTACACTAGTCCCATTTGCCTACGCTAGTCCCATTTGCCTACACTAGTCACTAGTTCCTTTTGCCTACACTAGTCCCATTTGCCTACACTAGTCACTAGTTTCTTTTGCCTACACTAGTCCCATTTGCCTACACTAGTCACTAGTTCCTTTTGCCTACACTAGTCCCATTTGCCTACACTAGTCGCTAGTCCCATTTGCCTACGCTAGTCCCATTTGCCTACACTAGTCCCATTTGCCTACACTAGTCGCTAGTCCCATTTGCCTACACTAGTCCCATTTGCCTACATTAGTCACTAGTTCCATTTGCCTACACTAGTCCCATTTGCCTACTCTAGTCCCATTTGCCTACACTAGTCCCATTTGCCTACACTAGTCCCATTTGCCTACGCTAGTCCCATTCGCCTACCCTAGTCCCATTTGCCTACACTAGTCCCATTTGCCTACACTAGTCCCATTTGCCTACACTAGTCGCTAGTCCCATTTGCCTACACTAGTCCCATTTGCCTACACTAGTCCCATTTGCCTACACTAGTCCCATTTGCCTACACTAGTCGCTAGTCCCATTTGCCTACACTAGTCCCATTTGCCTACACTAGTCCCATTTGCCTACGCTAGTCCCATTTGCCTACACTAGTCGCTAGTCCCATTTGCCTACACTAGTCCCATTTGCCTACACTAGTCCCATTTGCCTACGCTAGTCCCATTTGCCTACACTAGTCGCTAGTCCCATTTGCCTACACTAGTCCCATTTGCCTACACTAGTCACTAGTCCCATTTACCTACACTAGTCCCATTTGCCTACATTAGTCACTAGTTCCATTTGCCTACACTAGTCCCATTTGCCTACACTAGTCCCATTTGCCTACACTAGTCCCATTTGCCTACACTAGTCCTATTTGCCTACGCTAGTCCCATTTGCCTACGCTAGTCCCATTTGCCTACCCTAGTCCCATTTGCCTACACTAGTCGCTAGTCCCATTTGCCTACACTAGTCCCATTTGCCTACACTAGTCGCATTTGCCTACACTAGTCCCATTTGCCTACACTAGTCCCATTTGCCTACGCTAGTCCCATTTGCCTAAACTAGTCACTAGTTCCTTTTGCCTACACTAGTCCCATTTGCCTACACTAGTCACTAGTTCCTTTTGCCTACACTAGTCCCATTTGCCTACACTAGTCACTAGTTCCTTTTGCCTACACTAGTCCCATTTGCCTACACTAGTCGCTAGTCCCATTTGCCTACGCTAGTCCCATTTGCCTACAATAGTCCCATTTGCCTACACTAGTCGCTAGTCCCATTTGCCTACACTAGTCCCATTTGCCTACATTAGTCACTAGTTCCATTTGCCTACACTAGTCCCATTTGCCTACACTAGTCCCATTTGCCCACACTAGTCCCATTTGCCTACACTAGTCCCATTTGCCTACGCTAGTCCCATTTGCCTACACTAGTCCCATTTGCCTACGCTAGTCCCATTCGCCTACCCTAGTCCCATTTGCCTACACTAGTCCCATTTGCCTACACTAGTCCCATTTGCCTACACTAGTCGCTAGTCCCATTTGCCTACACTAGTCCCATTTGCCTACACTAGTCACTAGTTCCATTTGCCTACACTAGTCCCATTTGCCTACACTAGTCACTAGTTCCATTTGCCTACACTAGTCCCATTTGCCTACACTAGTCGCTAGTCCCATTTGCCTACACTAGTCCCATTTGCCTACACCAGTCACTAGTCCCATTTGCCTACACTAGTCACTAGTCCCATTTGCCTACACTAGTCGCTAGTCCCATTTGCCTACATTAGTCCCATTTGCCTACACTAGTCCCATTTGCCTACACTAGTCGCTAGTCCCATTTGCCTACATTAGTCCCATTTGCTTACACTAGTCCCATTTGCCTACACTAGTCCCATTTGCCTACACTAGTCCCATTTGCCTACACTAGTCCCATTTGCCTACACTAGTCGCTAGTCCCATTTGCCTACACTAGTCCCATTTGCCTACACTAGTAGCATTTGCCTACACTAGTCCCATTTGCCTACACTAGTCCCATTTGCCTACGCTAGTCCCATTTGCCTACACTAGTCACTAGTTCCTTTTGCCTACACTAGTCCCATTTGCCTACACTAGTCACTAGTTCCTTTTGCCTACACTAGTCCCATTTGCCTACACTAGTCACTAGTTCCTTTTGCCTACACTAGTCCCATTTGCCTACACTAGTCGCCAGTCCCATTTGCCTACGCTAGTCCCATTTGCCTACACTAGTCCCATTTGCCTACACTAGTCGCAAGTCCCATTTGCCTACACTAGTCCCATTTGCCTACATTAGTCACTAGTTCCATTTGCCTACACTAGTCCCATTTGCCTACTCTAGTCCCATTTGCCTACACTAGTCCCATTTGCCTACACTAGTCCCATTTGCCTACACTAGTCCCATTTGCCTACACTAGTCGCTAGTCCCATTTGCCTACACTAGTCCCATTTGCCTACACTAGTCACTAGTTCCATTTGCCTACACTAGTCCCATTTGCCTACACTAGTCACTAGTTCCATTTGCCTACACTAGTCCCATTTGCCTACACTAGTCGCTAGTCCCATTTGCCTACACTAGTCCCATTTGCCTACACCAGTCACTAGTCCCATTTGCCTACACTAGTCACTAGTCCCATTTGCCTACACTAGTCGCTAGTCCCATTTGCCTACATTAGTCCCATTTGCCTACACTAGTCCCATTTGCCTACACTAGTCGCTAGTCCCATTTGCCTACATTAGTCCCATTTGCTTACACTAGTCCCATTTGCCTACACTAGTCCCATTTGCCTACACTAGTCCCATTTGCCTACACTAGTCCCATTTGCCTACACTAGTCGCTAGTCCCATTTGCCTACACTAGTCCCATTTGCCTACACTAGTAGCATTTGCCTACACTAGTCCCATTTGCCTACACTAGTCCCATTTGCCTACGCTAGTCCCATTTGCCTACACTAGTCACTAGTTCCTTTTGCCTACACTAGTCCCATTTGCCTACACTAGTCACTAGTTCCTTTTGCCTACACTAGTCCCATTTGCCTACACTAGTCACTAGTTCCTTTTGCCTACACTAGTCCCATTTGCCTACACTAGTCGCCAGTCCCATTTGCCTACGCTAGTCCCATTTGCCTACACTAGTCCCATTTGCCTACACTAGTCGCAAGTCCCATTTGCCTACACTAGTCCCATTTGCCTACATTAGTCACTAGTTCCATTTGCCTACACTAGTCCCATTTGCCTACTCTAGTCCCATTTGCCTACACTAGTCCCATTTGCCTACACTAGTCCCATTTGCCTACGCTAGTCCCATTCGCCTACCCTAGTCCCATTTGCCTACACTAGTCCCATTTGCCTACACTAGTCCCATTTGCCTACACTAGTCGCTAGTCCCATTTGCCTACACTAGTCCCATTTGCCTACACTAGTCCCATTTGCCTACACTAGTCCCATTTGCCTACACTAGTCGCTAGTCCCATTTGCCTACACTAGTCCCATTTGCCTACACTAGTCCCATTTGCCTACGCTAGTCCCATTTGCCTACACTAGTCGCTAGTCCCATTTGCCTACACTAGTCCCATTTGCCTACACTAGTCCCATTTGCCTACGCTAGTCCCATTTGCCTACACTAGTCGCTAGTCCCATTTGCCTACACTAGTCCCATTTGCCTACACTAGTCACTAGTCCCATTTACCTACACTAGTCCCATTTGCCTACATTAGTCACTAGTTCCATTTGCCTACACTAGTCCCATTTGCCTACACTAGTCCCATTTGCCTACACTAGTCCCATTTGCCTACACTAGTCCTATTTGCCTACGCTAGTCCCATTTGCCTACGCTAGTCCCATTTGCCTACATTAGTCCCATTTGCCTACGCTAGTCCCATTTGCCTACACTAGTCGCTAGTCCCATTTGCCTACACTAGTCGCTAGTCCCATTTGCCTACACTAGTCCCATTTGCCTACGCTAGTCCCATTTGCCTACGCTAGTCCCATTTGCCTACACTAGTCGCTAGTCCCATTTGCCTACACTAGTCCCATTTGCCTACACTAGTCACTAGTTCCATTTGCCTACACTAGTCCCATTTGCCTATATTAGTCACTAGTTCCATTTGCCTACACTAGTCCCATTTGCCTACATTAGTCCCATTTGCCTACACTAGTCCCATTTGCCTACACTAGTCCCATTTGCCTACATTAGTCCCATTTGCCTACACTAGTCCCATTTGCCTACACTAGTCCCATTTGCCTACACTAGTCCCATTTGCCTACATTAGTCACTAGTTCCATTTGCCTACACTAGTCCCATTTGCCTACACTAGTCCCATTTGCCTACACTAGTCCCATTTGCCTACACTAGTCCCATTTGCCTACACTAGTCCCATTTGCCTACACTAGTCACTAGTCCCATTTGCCTACACTAGTCCCATTTGCCTACATTAGTCACTAGTTCCATTTGCCTACACTAGTCCCATTTGCCTACACTAGTCCCATTTGCCTACACTAGTCCCATTTGCCTACACTAGTCCCATTTGCCTACACTAGTCCCATTTGCCTACGCTAGTCCCATTTGCCTACGCTAGTCCCATTTGCCTACGCTAGTCCCATTTGCCTACGCTAGTCCCATTTGCCTACGCTAGTCCCATTTGCCTACGCTAGTCCCATTTGCCTACGCTAGTCCCATTTGCCTACGCTAGTCCCATTTGCCTACGCTAGTCCCATTTGCCTACACTAGTCGCTAGTCCCATTTGCCTACACTAGTCCCATTTGCCTACACTAGTCCCATTTGCCTACGCTAGTCCCATTTGCCTACACTAGTCGTTAGTCCCATTTGCCTACACTAGTTCCATTTGCCTACACTAGTCGCTAGTCCCATTTACCTACATTAGTCCCATTTGCCTACGCTAGTCGCTAGTCCCATTTGCCTACATTAGTCCCATTTGCCTACATTAGTCCCATTTGCCTACATTAGTCCCATTTGCCTACACTAGTCCCATTTGCCTACACTAGTCACTAGTTCCATTTGCCTACACTAGTCCCATTTGCCTACACTAGTCCCATTTGCCTACACTAGTCCCATTTGCCTACACTAGTCCCATTTGCCTACATTAGTCACTAGTTCCATTTGCCTACACTAGTCCCATTTGCCTACACTAGTCCCATTTGCCTACACTAGTCCCATTTGCCTACACTAGTCCCATTTGCCTACACTAGTCACTAGTCCCATTTGCCTACACTAGTCCCATTTGCCTACATTAGTCCCATTTGCCTACGCTAGTCCCATTTGCCTACACTAGTCGCTAGTCCCATTTGCCTACGCTAGTCCCATTTGCCTACACTAGTCGCTAGTCCCATTTGCCTACACTAGTCCCATTTGCCTACACTAGTCCCATTTGCCTACACTAGTCCCATTTGCCTACACTAGTCCCATTTGCCTACACTAGTCCCATTTGCCTACATTAGTCACTAGTTCCATTTGCCTACGCTAGTCCCATTTGCCTACACTAGTCGCTAGTCCCTTTTGCCTACACTAGTCCCATTTGCCTACATTAGTCACTAGTTCCATTTGCCTACGCTAGTCCCATTTGCCTACATTAGTCACTAGTCCCATTTGCCTACGCTAGTCCCATTTGCCTACACTAGTCACTAGTTCCTTTTGCCTACACTAGTCCCATTTGCCTACACTAGTCACTAGTTCCTTTTGCCTACACTAGTCCCATTTGCCTACACTAGTCACTAGTTCCTTTTGCCTACACTAGTCCCATTTGCCTACACTAGTCGCTAGTCCCATTTGCCTACGCTAGTCCCATTTGCCTACACTAGTCCCATTTGCCTACACTAGTCACTAGTTCCATTTGCCTACACTAGTCCCATTTGCCTATATTAGTCACTAGTTCCATTTGCCTACACTAGTCCCATTTGCCTACATTAGTCCCATTTGCCTACACTAGTCCCATTTGCCTACACTAGTCCCATTTGCCTACATTAGTCCCATTTGCCTACACTAGTCCCATTTGCCTACACTAGTCCCATTTGCCTACACTAGTCCCATTTGCCTACACTAGTCCCATTTGCCTACATTAGTCACTAGTCCCATTTGCCTACACTAGTCCCATTTGCCTACACTAGTCCCATTTGCCTACACTAGTCCCATTTGCCTACACTAGTCCCATTTGCCTACACTAGTCCCATTTGCCTACACTAGTCCCATTTGCCTACACTAGTCGCTAGTCCCATTTGCCTACACTAGTCCCATTTGCCTACACTAGTCACTAGTCCCATTTGCCTACACTAGTCCCATTTGTCTACATTAGTCACTAGTTCCATTTGCCTACACTAGTCCCATTTGCCTACATTAGTCCCATTTGCCTACACTAGTCCCATTTGCCTACACTAGTCCCATTTGCCTACACTAGTCCTATTTGCCTACGCTAGTCCCATTTGCCTACGCTAGTCCCATTTGCCTACGCTAGTCCCATTTGCCTACGCTAGTCCCATTTGCCTACGCTAGTCCCATTTGCCTACGCTAGTCCCATTTGCCTACGCTAGTCCCATTTGCCTACGCTAGTCCCATTTGCCTACGCTAGTCCCATTTGCCTACACTAGTCGCTAGTCCCATTTGCCTACACTAGTCCCATTTGCCTACACTAGTCCCATTTGCCTACGCTAGTCCCATTTGCCTACACTAGTCGCTAGTCCCATTTGCCTACACTAGTTCCATTTGCCTACACTAGTCGCTAGTCCCATTTGCCTACGCTAGTCCCATTTGCCTACACTAGTCCCATTTGCCTACATTAGTCCCATTTGCCTACACTAGTCCCATTTGCCTACACTAGTCCCATTTGCCTACACTAGTCCCATTTGCCTACATTAGTCACTAGTTCCATTTGCCTACATTAGTCCCATTTGCCTACACTAGTCCCATTTGCCTACACTAGTCCCATTTGCCTACACTAGTCCCATTTGCCTACACTAGTCGCTAGTCCCATTTGCCTACACTAGTCCCATTTGCCTACACTAGTCACTAGTCCCATTTGCCTACACTAGTCCCATTTGCCTACATTAGTCACTAGTTCCATTTGCCTACACTAGTCCCATTTGCCTACATTAGTCCCATTTGCCTACACTAGTCCCATTTGCCTACACTAGTCCCATTTGCCTACACTAGTCCCATTTGCCTACGCTAGTCCCATTTGCCTACGCTAGTCCCATTTGCCTACGCTAGTCCCATTTGCCTACACTAGTCCCATTTGCCTACGCTAGTCCCATTTGCCTACACTAGTCGCTTGTCCCATTTGCCTACACTAGTCCCATTTGCCTACACTAGTCCCATTTGCCTACACTAGTCCCATTTGCCTACACTAGTCCCATTTGCCTACACTAGTCCCATTTGCCTACATTAGTCACTAGTTCCATTTGCCTACGCTAGTCCCATTTGCCTACACTAGTCCCATTTGCCTACGCTAGTCCAATTTGCCTACACTAGTCACTAGTTCCTTTTGCCTACACTAGTCCCATTTGCCTACACTAGTCACTAGTTCCTTTTGCCTACACTAGTCCCATTTGCCTACACTAGTCACTAGTTCCTTTTGCCTACACTAGTCCCATTTGCCTACACTAGTCGCTAGTCCCATTTGCCTACGCTAGACCCATTTGCCTACACTAGTCCCATTTGCCTACACTAGTCACTAGTTCCATTTGCCTACACTAGTCCCATTTGCCTATATTAGTCACTAGTTCCATTTGCCTACACTAGTCCCATTTGCCTACATTAGTCCCATTTGCCTACACTAGTCCCATTTGCCTACACTAGTCCCATTTGCCTACATTAGTCCCATTTGCCTACACTAGTCCCATTTGCCTACACTAGTCCCATTTGCCTACACTAGTCCCATTTGCCTACATTAGTCACTAGTTCCATTTGCCTACACTAGTCCCATTTGCCTACACTAGTCCCATTTGCCTACACTAGTCCCATTTGCCTACACTAGTCCCATTTGCCACACTAGTCCCATTTGCCTACACTAGTCCCATTTGCCTGCACTAGTCCCATTTGCCTACACTAGTCACTAGTCCCATTTGCCTACACTAGTCCCATTTGCCTACATTAGTCACTAGTTCCATTTGCCTACACTAGTCCCATTTGCCTACATTAGTCCCATTTGCCTACACTAGTCCCATTTGCCTACACCAGTCCCATTTGCCTACACTAGTCCTATTTGCCTACGCTAGTCCCATTTGCCTACGCTAGTCCCATTTGCCTACATTAGTCCCATTTGCCTACGCTAGTCCCATTTGCCTACGCTAGTCCCATTTGCCTACACTAGTCCCATTTGCCTACGCTAGTCCCATTTGCCTACACTAGTCCCATTTGCCTACGCTAGTTCCATTTGCCTACACTAGTCGCTAGTCCCATTTGCCTACACTAGTCGCTAGTCCCATTTGCCTACACTAGTCCCATTTGCCTACACTAGTCCCATTTGCCTACGCTAGTTCCATT
Source organism: Amblyraja radiata (assembly GCF_010909765.2). NCBI lineage: Eukaryota > Metazoa > Chordata > Chondrichthyes > Rajiformes > Rajidae > Amblyraja > Amblyraja radiata. Next base: position 68,940 of record NW_022630518.1, on the reverse strand, counting down.
TGCCTACACTAGTCGCTAGTCCCATTTGCCTACACTAGTTCCATTTGCCTACACTAGTCGCTAGTCCCATTTGCCTACATTAGTCCCATTTGCCTACGCTAGTCGCTAGTCCCATTTTCCTACATTAGTCCCATTTGCCTACATTAGTCCCATTTGCCTACACTAGTCCATTTGCCTACACTAGTCACTAGTTCCATTTGCCTACACTAGTCCCATTTGCCTACACTAGTCCCATTTTCCTACACTAGTCCCATTTGCCTACACTAGTCCCATTTGCCTACATTAGTCACTAGTTCCATTTGCCTACACTAGTCCCATTTGCCTACACTAGTCCCATTTGCCTACACTAGTCCCATTTGCCTACACTAGTCACTAGTCCCATTTGCCTACGCTAGTCCCATTTGCCTACACTAGTCCCATTTGCCTACGCTAGTCCCATTTGCCTACACTAGTCGCTAGTCCCATTTGCCTACACTAGTCCCATTTGCCTACACTAGT
>NW_022630518.1:63442-65942 GCF_010909765.2 Amblyraja radiata | reverse complement strand
ACCTGAATTATAAATGACGTCACAATCTAAGGCACTAAAGGTAGAATAACTGAAACCATGCACAAAATAACACTGGCAACAAGCTGGGCGACCTCTGGTTTTCGTTGCATTTGCACTCTGCATTCAATGGCAAATGTATGTGTGGGTTGCACCCCAGTCTCCACATTACACACTAGCACTTGGCAGATGAATCATCTCCGATAAAAGTCAGCGCATTTACCAAAGAGACAGGAGAGATCGGTAATAGTTAATACTTGATAGAAAACAAGGAACTACTGTCGATGGTTGACAGCAAAAACGACACACAGAGTGCTGGAGTAACTCAGCGGGTCAGGCAGCATCTGTGGAGAACATGGATAGGTGACGTTTCACAGAGTGCTGGAGTAACTCAGCGGGTCAGGCAGCATCTGTGGAGAACATGGATAGGTGACGTTTCGGGTCGGGACACTTCTTCAGGCCTGATACCTGACAGGAGACAAACAGAATCATAGACTCTGGAGCCTTGAGCAAAATACAATGTTTTGGAAGAACTGTTTACGAGGATGTTGCCAGGACTAGAGGGTGTGAGCTACAGGGAGAGGTTGAGTAGGCTGGGTCTCTATTCCATGGAGCGCAGGAGGATGAGGGGAGATCTTATAGAGGTGTACAAAATCATGAGAGGAATAGATCGGGTAGATGCACAGAGTCTCTTGCCCAGAGTAGGGGAATCGAGGACCAGAGGACACAGGTTCAAGGTGAAGGGGAAAAGATTGAATAGGAATCCGAGGGGTAACTTTTTCACACAAAGGGTGGTGGGTGTATGGAACAAGCTGCCAGAGGAGGTACTTGAGGCTGGGACTATCCCAATGTTTAAGAAACAGATAGACAGGTACATGGATAGGACAGGTTTGGAGGGATATGGACCACGGGCATAGAAACATAGACAATAGGTGCAGGAGTAGGCCATTCGGCCCCTCGAGCCAGCAACGCCATTCATTGTGATCATGGCTGATCATCCACAATCAATAACCCGTGCCTGCCTTCTCCCCATATCCCAGGTGGGACTAGTGTAGCTGGAACTAGTGTTGGCCAGTGTGGGCAAGTTGGGCCGAAGGGCCTGTTTGCACACTGTATCACTCTATGACTAGTGTAGCTGGGACTAGTGTTGGCCAGTGCGGGCAAGTTGGGCCGAAGGGCCTGTTTCCACACTGTATCACTCCCTTCAAGTGGCGGCACGGTGGTGCAGCGGTAGAGTTGCTGCCTCACGGCGCCAGAGACACAGGTTCGATCCCGACTACGGGTGCTGTCTGTACTGAGTTTGCACGTTCTCCCCGTGACCTGCGTGGGTTTTCACCAGGAGCTCCGGTTTCCTCCCACACTCCAAAGACGTACAGGTTTGTAGGCTAATTGGCTTGGCATCAATGTAAAACTGTCTCTAGTGTGTGTGGGATAGTGTTAATGTACAGGGGTCGCTGGTCGGCACAGACTCGGTGGGCCGAAGGGCCTGTTTCCGCGCTGTATCTCTAAACTACAGTAATCCTTGCCTTCCCTCTTCCCCATCCCAGTTCTCCGGCTGGTCTCAATGACCTCCTGATAACATGTTGCTCTCTGCCACCTTCCCCTCAGCCAATCTACATCTTCTGCTTTGATCTGACATTTTCACACCTTGCTCTTCCCCGTCTCCAGTTCCCCCTGACGCTCCGTCTGAAGAAGGGTCTCGACCCAAAACGTTCCCCATTCCTACTCTCCAGAGATGCTGCCCGTCCCGCTGAGTTACTCCAGCTTTTTGTGTCTATCCTCTCTGACGTAAAGGCCATTCAGCCCATTGAGTCCTTGCCAGCTCCTGAAGCAATTCCAATCCCCCATTTAGTTCCTTGGAATCGTTCCCACAATTCCAGTGATCCCAGTTTTTTTTCACACGGAGATCAGTGGGGAGGCCAGGGGTGGTGGTGGAGGCAGTGACCATAGAGGTGTCTAAGGCATTTTTTTTTAGATGTACAGGGAATTTTAACATTTTCACCAAAACCAATTAGCCTACAAACCTGCACGTCTTTGTAGTGTGGGAGGAAACCGAAGATCTCGGAGAAAACCCACGCAGGTCACGGGGAGAACGTGCAAACTCCGTACAGACAGAACCCGTAGTCGGGATCGAACCCGGGTCTCCGGCGCTGTGAGGCAGCAACTCTACCGCTGCACCACCGTGACTGCCCAAATGTGGATGTTTCCACTAGTGGGAGAGTCTAGGACCAGAGGGCACAGCCTCAGAATTAAAGGACGTTCCTTTAGGAAGGAGATGAGGAAGAATTTCTTTAGTGAGAGGGTGGTGAATCTGTGGAATTCTTTGCCACAGACGGCTGTGGAGGCCACAAGTCAGTGGATATTTTTAATACGGAGATTGATAGATTCTTGATTAGTGCGGGTGTTGGGGGTTATGGGGAGAAGGCAGGAGAATGGGGTTAGGAGGGAGAGATAGATCAGCCAGGATTGAATGGCGGAGTAGACTTGATGGGCCGAATGGCAA
>NW_022630518.1:37335-62946 GCF_010909765.2 Amblyraja radiata | reverse complement strand
TCTCCGCTATCTTTAAAAGCTCTATCTAACTCTCTCTTGAAAGCATTGGCCTCCACCATGCAGAGAATTCCACAGACTCACAGCTCTCTGGGTGAAAAAGTGTTTCCTCATCTCCATTCTAAATGGCCAACCCCTTATTTTTAAACTGTGTGTGGCCCTTGGTTCTGGACTCCCCCAACATCGGGAACATGTTTCCTACCTCCAGCGTGTCCAATCCCTTAATAATCCTAAAAAAAAGTGTTTCCTCGTCTCCATTCTAAATGGCCAACCCCTTATTCTTAAACTGTGGCCCTTGGTTCAGGACTCCCCCAACATCGGGAACATGTTTCCTGCCTCCAGCGTGTCCAATCCCTTAATAATCCTAAAAAGTGTTTCCTCGTCTCCATTCTAAATGGCCTACCCCTTATTTTTAAACTGTGTGTGGCCCCTGGTTCAGGACTCCCCCAACACCGGGAACATGTTTCCTGCCTCCAGCGTGTCCAATCCCTTAATAATCCTAAAAAAAGTGTTTCCTCGTCTCCGTTCTAAATGGCCTACCCCTTATTCTCCTAATGTCTTAATGCTCCTTAATGATAGCGGAGTCAGGGGATATGGGGAGAAGGCAGGAACGGGGTACTGATTGTGGATGATGATCACATTGAATGGTGGTGCTGGCTCGAAGGGCCGAATGGCCTCCTCCTGCACCTATTGTGTATTGCTCCTAATTTCACAACACATTAAAACCAAGACAGAGGTAACGTGTTCAAAATTCCAGTTTGCTGAAAGCTTCAAGTTCTTGGGGGCAAATATCACCAGCAACTTGTCCTGAACCAGTCATATCGAAGCAAAAGGCCAAGAAAACACACCAACGCCTCTACCTTTTAGATTAGAGATACAGCGTGGGAACGGGCCATCGGGTCTGTGCCGACCAGCGATCCCCATACACCAACACTATCCTACACACACTGGGGACAATATGCAATTACACCAAAGCCAATTAACCCACAAATCTGTACGTCTTTGGAGTGTGGGAGGAAACCGGAGCACCCGGAGAAAACCCACGCAGGTCACAGGGAGAACGTGCAAACTCCGTACAGACAGCACCCGTGGTCAGGATGGAACCCGGGTCTCTGGCGCCGTGAGGCAGCAACTCTACCCCTGCGCCACCGTGGCTGCCCCATGTTCCCACTTCCTCAGAAGGCTTCGGAAGTTCGGCATGTCCCCAGCAACTCTCACCAACTTCTACGGATGCGCCGTGGAAAGCATTTTATCCGGATGCACGGTTTGGGAACAGCTCCATCCAAGATCGCGGGAAATTGTAGAGAATTGTGGACGTAGCCCAGACCATCACACACAAACAAACCTTCCATCGACTCCATCTACACCTCACGCTGCCTCGGCAAGGCCAGCAGCATCATCAAGGACCAGTCTCACCCCCGGTCACTCCCTCTTCTCCCCTCTCCCATCGGGCAAGAGGTACAGAAGTGTGAAAACGCACGCACACCTCCAGATTCAGGGACAGTTTCTTCCCGGCTGTTATCAGGCAACTGAACCAACTAGAGGGTGGTCCTGACCTCCCATCTACCTCATTGGAGACCCTCGTACTGTCTTCAATCGGACTTTACCTTGCACTAAACGTTATTCCCCTATCTTGTATCAGTACACTGTGAACGGCTCGATTGTAATCGTGTGTTGTCTTTCCGCTGACTGGATAGCACGCAACAAAAAGCTTTTCACTGGACACTGACCCCATGATAAACACCAGGACAAAATCCATGCATTTCGAGGGATAACGTGCCAACTCCATACAGACAGCACCCGAGGTCAGGATGGAACCCGGGTCTCTGGCGCTGTGAGGCAGCAACTCTACCCGCTGCGCCACTGTGAAGTACACAACCGATAAACAGAATCGCCCCTGTCCCACTTCCACAACCTAATTCACCACCTTTTTTCCTCGTGGACATTTTTCCATCAGGCTAGAAAAAATGCCCCGACCTACTTGATGCCACGGGTACCTACGACTAGCATCACGGCCTCCTACGACCAGGCTGCGAGTACGAGTCAAGGGCAAACTCGGCAGAGGTCGGGAATTAGGTCGTGAAAGTGGGACAGGGGCTTAAGGAGGTCGTGTCAACGCATTAGTCCGCCTACTGTTGGAACATTGCCAGACAATGTGGGCACCTCACCAGAAAAACTCTGTGGTAAACTCTGCTCTAGTGCCTGCCTTTGTCAGTCAGACCAGTGAGTAGAAGTGTTAACTCAAAGGTAGACAGAAATGCTGGAGAAACTCAGCGGGTGAGGCAGCATCTATCAAATCAAGTTGCATTTATTGCCGTCTGCACTAGTACGGTTACATACAGGTACAATGAAAAATTTGCCTGGAGCAACATTACAAGTTTATGGCGCAGCGGTAGAGTTGCTGCCGTACAGCGAGTGCAGCGATAGAGACCCGGGTTCGATCACGACTACGGGTGCTGTCTGTACGGAGTTTGCACGCTATCCCCGTGACCTGCGTGGGTTTCCTCCGAGAGAAACATAGAAAATAGGTGCAGGAGTAGGCCATTCGGCCCTTCGAGCCTGCACCGCCATTCAATATGATGATGGCTGATCATCCAACTCAGTATCCTGTACCTGCCTTCTCTCCATACCCCCTGATCCCTTTAGCCACAAGGGCCACATCTAACTCCCTCTTAAATATAGCCAATGAACTGTGGCCTCAACTACCTTCTGTGGCAGAGAATTCCACAGATTCACCACTCTCTGTGTGTAAAAAAATTTTTTTTTTCTCATCTCGGTCCTAAAAGATTTCCCTCTTATCCTTAAACTGTGACCCATAGTTCTGGACTTCCCCAACATCGGGAACAATCTTCCTGCATCTAGCCTGTCCAACCCCTTAAGAATTTTGTACGTTTCTATAAGATCCCCCCTCAATCTTCTAAATTCTAGCAAGTACAAACCGAGTCCACCAGTGCAGCCAGCCCAGTTTGTCTATAACGACTGCTCAAGACAGTCAAGTGTTTCTGATCTGTTAAATCGCCTTGGCTGGGTCTAGACGCACCAACGCCCGCTTATTTACTGTCTACAGGGAGACTCGTGGCATCATCCCCAGTCACAGTTTAAGGCTAAGAGGGAAGTCTTTTAGGATCGAGATGAGGAAAACATTTTTCACACAGAGAGTGGCGAATCTGTGGAATTCTCTGCCACAGAAGGTAGTTGAGGCCACAGTTCATTGGCTATATTTAAGAGGGAGTTAGATGTGGCCCTTGTGGCTAAAGGGATCAGGGGATATGGAGAGAAGGCAGGGATGGGATACCGAGTTGGATGATCAGCCATGTTCATATCGAATGGCGGTGCAGGCTCGAAGGGCCGAATGGCCTCTACTCCTGCACCTATTTTCTATGTTTCTATGTAACATCTCTCAACTCATTCAATCCAATCTACAAGACAGTCCTCGGGTCACTGTATGTATACTAGAATGAGAGCAAACACATGAAGCTATCTACAGTCACTATATCCATGGACTATCCAGTCCCGGAGTGGAACATCCTTCCCGACACCAACCTTGTTGCTCTTCAAGTCACAGCTAGACAACTTGGGGCATGGACCATCTCACCAAACATGCCCACATCAACATCTAAATAACCAGTGCCCATGCCGACAGCATAGCCTGCACGAGAGAGATAGCTGGCAGTTGTGTAGTGAAACAAGCAGAAATAATACAAAAGAACAAAGCCGTTGACTTCTGGAAGCTGACCTCCTCATTCACTACTGCCAGGGGGCAAGTTTGTTCATCACCCTCCCATCCCCAAGTGGCACATACATATATACACTGCACACACATATACCCAGGCACCTGTACCAAAACACATCACCTGGACCAAAACACAACATGCATTCATCACCCACATGCTCTTAAAGATCATAGGTGATAGGAGCAGAATTAGGCCATTCGGCCCATCAAGTCTACTCCGCCATTCAATCGTGGCTGATCTATCTCTCCCTCCTAAATCCCGTTCACCCCGTACTAATCAAGAATCTATCAACCGCAGCCTTAAATATATCCATTGACTTGGCCTCCACAGCCTTCTGTGGCAAAGAATCCCACAGATTCACCACCCTCTGACGAAAGAAATTCTTCCTCATCTCCTTGCTGAAAGAACGCCCTTTATTTCTGGTAGACAAAAATGCTGGAGTAACTCAGCGGGACAGGCAGCGAAGGAATAGCTCTTTATTTCTGAGTCTGTGCCCTCTGGTACTAGACTCTCCCACTAGTGGAAACATCCTCTCCACATCCACTCTATCCAGGCCTCTCACTGTTCGGTAAAGAACAAACTAATTTGAAGGGTGCAGGAAGGAACTGCAGATGCTGGTTTAAATCGAAGGTAGACACAAAATGCTGGAGTAACTCAGCGGGACAGGCAGCATCTCTGGAGAGAAGGAACGGGTGGAGACCCTTCTTCAGACTAATTAGAAGGGTCCTCTGGCCCCTCAACTCTGCATCTCCACCTACCCTGGCAATCTCTCACCTCTTTGCTTACTAATAATGCCCCTGTCCCACTTAGGAAACCTGAACGGAAACCTCTGGAGACTTTGCGCCCCACCCAAGGTTTCCGTGCGGTTCCCGGAGGTTGCAGGTGGTTGCCGGAGGTTGCAGGTAGTGGAAGCAGGTAGGGAGACTGACAAAAACCTCCGGGGACCGCACGGAAACCTTGGATGGGGCGCAAAGTCTCCAGAGGTTTGCGTTCAGGTTTCCTACGTGGGACAGGGGCGTAAGAATCATTCCACTCCTTTGGGAAAACACAAAGACTCTGCCTTACTTTACTTTCGAGGTACAGTGCGGAAACAGGCCCTTCGGCCCATCGAGTCCGCGCCGACCTGCGACCACTTTGTACACCAGCACTATCCTACACACACACACACGGACAATTTACTATTGTACCGAAGCCAATCAACTTCTAAACCTGCACATCAGTGGATTGTAGGATATTTCCACAGAAAGGTTCAGCAAAATCGATTAACAACAGCGTTTTTTTAAGAAATCAGAATTGATTCTAGAATTTAAAAACTATCCCAAGTTCACTGTAAAAAATATTAACAATTGATTTACATACAAGGTAAAAAAAAAAAGGCTTTGTTAAAACCCACGTCATACTTTAAAGATTTGCACTTTACTCAGAGTGGTGAGAAACAGGAGAGGCTAATGAGAGGGCAATGTCATTGGAAGGAAGGCTGACAGCGAGTGAGGGAGCTGGGGAGGAGAGGAGGAGGAGGAGGAGAAACAGAGAGAGAAGCAGAGAGAACATGAATCAACAAGGACACATCAGCAGCCCACATCCCCATATACATCACGAGAGATCACTCACACACACACACAGACACACACACACGCACACACACGCAGACACACGCACACGCAGACACACACACATGCAGACACACAGACACACACACATGCAGACACACACACAGACTCACACACAATTCATACATATATACACACACACATATATATATATATATACCCACACACACACACACATATATATACAGGTATATATATATATACCCACACACACACATACATATATATATATATACCCACACACACACACACACATATACATATATATACACATACACACACACACATACATATATATATATACCCACACACACACATACATATATATATATATACCCACACACACACACACATATATATATATATATATACACATACACACACACACATACATATATATATACCCACACACACACATACATATATATATATATACCCACACACACACACACACATATATATATATATACACATACACACACACAAACATACATCCATATATAAGCCAACATAGTTTATAAATAATTATACAAATTCTTTGTACAACACGAATATCAGACTGAGTCGATCAACTAAAACTTAACGTTGAAGAAAGAACTGCAGATGCTGGAAAAATCGAAGGTAGACAAAAAGCTGGAGAAACTCAGTGGGTGAGACAGCATCTATGGAGCGAAGGAATAGGCGATGATTCGGGTTGAGACCCTTCTTCTTCTGAAGTGTCTCGACCCGAAACGTCACCCATTCCTCCGCTCCATAGATGCCGCCTCACCCACAGAGTTTGGCCAGGTTTTTGTGTAACTATAACTGAACAGCCAGCACTGCCCTTCCCCATTCTTACACCTGTGGAGAATAATTTACCTGGTTCTCCTCTTGTGGACAGAGGGGTCGTCTTGCTCCCTCGTGCCGTTCAGCGCCGGGTGGCGCACCCCCCTGACGTAGCGGGCACCTTCTTGCTGGCGGGAGGCGCAGCCCAGGCTGTTGGACCGCATCAGTGACGGAGACTGGTTGAAGGGCCAGGGAAGCTCCTGTTCTTGCGGGGCCTCTACAGGAGGAGAGACGGCAACAAAAATAAGAGGATATCTTATTGAAACATGTAAGATTATTAAGGGTTTGGACACGCTAGAGGCAGGAAACATGTTCCCGATGTTGGGGGGGGGGGGGGGGGGGGAGTCCAGAACCAGGGGCCACACACAGTTTAAGAATAAGGGGTAAGCCATTTAGAACGGAGACGAGGAAACACTTTTTCTCACAGAGAGAGTTGTGAGTCTGTGGAATTCTCTGCCTCTGTGGAGGCCGGTTCTCTGGATACTTTCAAAGGAGAGGTAGATAGGGCTCTTAAAGATTGCGGAGTCAGGGGATATGGGGAGAAGGCAGGAACAGGGTAGTGATTGGGGATGGCCTACTCCTGCACCTATTGTCTATTGTCTAAACGATTTACGAGGATGTTGCCAGGACTAGAGGGTGTGAGCTATAGGGAGAGGTTGAGTAGGCTGGGTCTCTATTCCATGGAGCGCAGGGGGATGAGGGGACATCTTATGGTCTACAAAATCATGAGGTCTACATAAATGAGAGGAATAGATCGGGTAGACGCACAGAGTCTCTAGCCCAGAGTTGGGGAATCGAGGACCAGAGGACACAGGTTCAAGGTGAAGGGGAAAAGATTGAATAGGAATCCGAGGGGTACCTTTTTCCACACAGAGGGTGGTGGGTTTATGGAACAAGAGGCCAGAGGAGGTAGCTGAGGCTGGGACTATCCCATCGTTTAAGAACTGGCGCTGCGAGGCAGCAACTCTCCTGCCGCGCGTACACACACTTACCCTCCCGCACGGTGATGGAGTACGGTTTGATATCCTGCTCCACCTTCTTTGTGATGCTTCTGTGGACCAGTCTCGTCCCGCGCACTGCCACACAGGGGGAAGAGAATGAGCGATGGATGCACCAGGTCAGCAACGGTAAAACAAGACACCTGCCCGCACCTCCCAGCCTAAACCGCCCCCCCCCCTTCAACTGTGATTGTGTGTCCATGAGGCCGAATGCATTTTGCACGGGATATGTAGAAACATAGAAAATAGGTGCAGGAGGAGGCCATTTGGCCCTTCGAGCCAGCACCACCATTCATTGCGATCATGGCTGATCATCCCCTATCAATAACCCGTGCCTGCCTTCTCCCCATATCCCTTGACTCCACTAGCCCCTAGAGCTCTATCTAACTCTCTCTTAAATCCATCCAGTGACTTGGCCTCCACTGCCCTCTGTGGCAGGGAATTCCACAAATTCACAACTCTCTGGGTGAAAAAGTTTTTTCTCACCTCAGTCTTAAATGACCTCCCCTTTATTCTAAGACTGTGTGTGGCCCCTGGTTCTGGACCCGCCCAACATTGGGAAATTTTTTCCTGCATCTAGCTTGTTCAGTCCTTTTATAATTTTATGTGTTTCTATAAAACCCCCCCTCATCCTTCTAAACTCCAGTGAATACAAGCCGAAAGATAGAAAGATGGAACTGCAGATGAAAGAGTTAGTTACTATTATCGGTTGTTGTCATATATAAGCTGTCCTGTTGTAAAGAGGCAATTGCTATTGCATTGTGGGATACTTGGCCAAATATCATGGCTTGATTTTTTTTTTAGTTTAATAGTTTAAACCGCTAAGAAGGGGGCAGGGGAGGATTACTAGTGTCATTGGAATGCCTGGCTCTTGGCAACGAATGAAAAACAACTCCATATTTGGAGGTGGCTGATGTTTCTTGGGACATTACCTCATGCAATTGATATTGAGTCTGGAGGTATATTAACCCCCGTTTTCTGGTATTTCTGTGTGTGTGTTGCTGGAGAACTCAGACATACACTGTTGCCTCTGGGTCTCTAGAACCACGCCCGTCGGACGTTAAAATTACAGCTTTGAATGGGTCTTTGAATTTAGAGAGAGTACAGAGGAGATTTACTAGAATGTTGCCTGGGTTTCAACAACTAAGTTACAGAGATAGGTTGAATAAGTTAGTTCTTTATTCTCTGGAGTGCAGAAGGTTAAAGGGGGGACTTGATAGAGGTCTTTAAAATGATGAGAGGGATAGACAGAGTTGATGTGATCAAGCTTTTCCCTTTGAGAATAGGGAAGATTCAAACAAGAGGACATGACTTCAGAATTAAGGGACAGAAGTTTAGGGGTAACATGAGGGGGAACTTCTTTACTCAGAGAGTGGTAGCGGTGTGGAATGAGCTTCCAGTGGAAGTGGTGGCGGCAGGTTCGTTGGTATCATTTAAAAATAAATTGGATAGGCATATGGATGAGAAGGGAATGGAGGGTTATGGTATGAGTGCAGGCAGGTGGGACTAAGGGAAAAAAGTTGTTCGGCACGGACTTGTAGGGCCGAGATGGCCTGTTTCCGTGCTGTAATTGTTATATGGTTATAATGGTCTTAACGGTTGTCTTTGTCTGTTTCGAAGTGAACTTTTTCCACAGATGCTGATTTAAAATATTTACTTCATGATAACTTTATTTATATAGCACTTTTCATACAATTGAATGCAACCCAAAGTGCTTTCCACAAAAGAAACACAGGTCTAAATGAAAATACAATTTAAAACAATCCTGTCCCACTTGGCAATTTCTTTCGGCGACTGCCGGCGTCATATCAGTGTCGCCAAAAGATTTTGAACATTTCAAACTCCAGCAGCGACAAAAAAAATGTTGCGATACTTGAAAAAAACCCAGCGTGTCATCGTCAATACGTCATCAAGACGCAAATGTTTTGGTGACCTGATACGTCAGTCAATGATGCCGGCAGTCACCGAAAATATCGCCAAGTGGGACAGGCCCTTAAGGATATAGGCAGTTAAATAGCATAAAAAACACAGATTTATATCAAAATACAAAATTGAGAGCATAGGTTCACAAGGTTAATTCCCGGGATGGCGGGACTGTCATATGCTCAGAGAATGGAGCAGCTGGGCTTGTGCACTCTGGAGTTTAGAAGGATGAGAGGGCATCTTATTGAAACATATAAGATTATTAATGGTTTGGACAGGCTAGAGGCAGGAAACATGTTCCTGATGTTGGGGGAGTCCAGAACCAGGGGCCACACAGTTTAAGAATAAGGGGTAAGCCATTTAGAACGGAGATGAGGAAACACTTTATCTCACAGAGTGTTGTGATTCTGTGGAATTCTCTGCCTCAGAGGGCGGTGGAGGCCGGTTCTCTGGATACTTTCAAGAGAGAGCTAGACAGGGCGATGTGATCATTTGGGACGACAGATGGCACAATGGGCTAAGTGTTCGACTGGCAACCGGAAGGTAGCCGGTTCGAATCCCGCTTGGAGTGCATACTGTCGTTGTGTCCTTGAGCAAGACACTTCACCCACCTTTGCCTGTGTGTGAATGTGTGTGAGTGATTGGTGGTGGTCGGAGGGGCCGTAGGCGCAGATTGGCAGCCACGCTTCCGTCAGTCTGCCCCAGGGCAGCTGTGGCTACAGAAGTAGCTTACCACCACCGAGTGTGACTGAGGAGTGAATGAATAATGCGATGTAAAGCGCCTTGAGTATTAGAAAGGCGCTATATAAATCCCATCCATTATTATTATTATTATCATGGCTGATCATCCACAATCAGGACCCCGTTCCTGCCTTCTCCCCATATTCCCTGACTCCACTATCTTTAAGAGCCCTATCCAGCTCTCCCTTGAAAGTATCCAGGGAACCTGCCTCCACCGCCCTCTGAGGCAGAGAATTCCACAGACTCACAACTCTCTGTGTGAAAAAGTGTTTCCTCATCTCCGTTCTGGACTCCCCCAACATCGGGAACATGTTTCCTGCCTCTAGCATGTCCAATCCCTTAATAATCTTATATGTTCCAATAAGATCCCCTGTCATCCTTCTAAACTCCAGAGTATACAAGCCCAGCCGCTCCATTCTCTCAGCATATGACTTGCCATCTGTGGCAATGAATTCCATGGATTCACCACCCTCTGGCTAAAGAAAATCCTCCTCATTTTCATTCTAAAGGCAAGTCCTTTTATTCCGAGTAAGAAAGAACTGCAGATGTAGGTTAAAATCGAAGGTAGACACAAAATGCTGGAGTAACAGCGGGTGAGGCAGCATCTTTGGAGAAAAGGAACGGGCGATGTTTCGGGTCTGAAGGGCCTCGGCCCGAAACGTCACCCATTCCTTCTCTCCAGAGATGCTGCCTCACCCGCTGAGTTCCTCCAGCATTTTGTGTCTATCTTTTATTCTGGTCCTAGACTCCCCCACTGCTCGAGAGGCTCGAATGGAGCAGTAGACACGATGGGCTGAATGGCCTAATTCTGCCCCCATGTCAGATGGGAGGGCTGGTCAGCTCTGTTCTGGCCTGTCCATTGCCCATTCTGAATTGGCACAATCTGGTGGGCACAGCCAACATTAAATGCCATCCGTTATATAGAATAGCTGGAACTTACGCTGTCTGTCCCTGAAGAAACTATCAAACACCACAAAGTTGTTAACCTGGAAGAGGAAACAGATAGAAAAAGGACCCTGTTAGTTCATCCATCGAGTGCGGTTAGCTTTTGGCTCTTGGCCACACACATACATCCCTGGTTTAAAGTAGTAACACAGGACTGTACACAGACACAACCAGGCCAAGAACACAGAGGAAAGACATCGGCAAGGCAACGTTGAGAGTATTCACAAGTTGTTGGAGTAAAATTAGGCCATTCAGCCCATCGAGTCCACTCCGCCATTCAATCCCGGGATGGTGGGACTGTCATATGTTGAAAGAATGGGGTGTCTGGGCTTGTATACACTGGAATTTAGATGAGAGGGGATTTTATTGAAACATATAAGATTATTAAGGGATTGGACACGCTAGAGGCAGGAAACATGTTCCCGATGTTGGGGGAGTCCAGAACCAGGGGCCACAGTTTAAGAATAAGGGGTCGGCCATTTAGAACGGAGATGAGGAAAAATGTTTTCACCCAGAGAGTTGTGGTTCTGTGGAATTCTCTGCCTCGGGAGACGGTGGAGGCTAATTCTCTGGATGCTCTCAAGAGAGAGTTAGATAGATAGCGGAGTCAAGGAATATGGGGAGAAGGCAGGAACGGGGTACTGATTGTGGATGATCAGCCGTGATCATAGTGAATGGCTGTGCTGGCTCGAAGGGCTGAATGGCCTCTACTCCTGCACCTGTTGTCTATCATGGCTGATCTTGGTCTCCTAATCCCATTTTTCACCCCACAACCCTTGACACCCGTTCTAATCAAGAATTTATCTTCTATCTCTGTCTTAAAAGTATCCATTGATGGCCTCCACAGCCATCTGTGGCACAATCCCACAGATTGACAACCCTCTGACGAAAGAAACATAGAAAATAGGTGCAGGAGTAGGCCATTCGGCCCTTCGAGCCTGCACCGCCATTCAACATGATCATGGCTGATCATCCAACTCAGTATCCTGTACCTGCCTTCTCTCCATACCCCCTGATCCCTTTAGCCACAAGGGCCACATCTAACTCCCTCTTATATATAGCCAATGAACTGTGGCCTCAACTACCTTCTGTGGCAGAGAGTTCCACAGATTCACCACTCTCTGTGTGAAAAATGTTTTTCTCATCTCAGTCCTAAAAGATTTCCCCCTTATCCTTAAACTGTGTGACCCCTTGTTCTGGACTTCCCCAACATCGGGAACAATCTTCCTGCATCTAGCCTGTCCAACCCCTTAAGAATTTTGTAAGTTTCTATAAGATCCCCCCTCAATCTTCTAAATTCTAGCGAGTGCAAGTCGAGTATATCCAATCTATCTTCATATGAAAGTCCTGACATCCCAGGAATCAGTCTGGTGAACCTTCTCTGTACTCACTCTATGGCAAGAATGTCCTTCCTCAGATTAGGAAATTCCTTCTCAGCTACGGTCCTGAGCTACTGTGATTGGAAACCCTTGCTCGGGCTATGTTTAATCGGACTTTGCCTTGCACTAAAGATTATTCCCTTTATCCTGTCCCTGTGCAGGGCGGCAGGGTTCATTAATAATAATAATGGATGGGATTTATATAGCGCCTTTCTAATACTCAAGGCGCTTTACATCGCATTATTCATTCACTCCTCAGTCACACTCGGTGGTGGTAAGCTACTTCTGTAGCCACAGCTGCCCTGGGGCAGACTGACGGAAGCGTGGCTGCCAATCTGCGCCTACGGCCCCTCCGACCACCACCAATCACTCACACATATTCACACACATTCACACACAGGCAAAGGTGGGTGAAGTGTCTTGCCCAAGGACACAACGACAGTATGCACTCCAAGCGGGATTCGAACCGGCTACCTTCCGGTCGCCAGCCGAACACTTAGCCCATTGTGCCATCTGTCGTCCCAAAGATTACAATCATGCATTGCCTCTGCACTGACAACATGCAACGTGAAAGCTTCTCACTGTACCTCCATCCACGTGACCATAGACTAAACGGTCTCTGATGGAATTTAAGGAAGCACAGCCCCACTTCCAGGAGCGATCCTACAACCAGCATCATACGACTGAACTCCAGGTGAGCTCACCTGAGGAATCGTGGCTGCAAGGCGATAATGTTTCCTGAGGAAGCTGAGGAACTTGCTGGATGGGCGATCGATGGCCAGATGGGAAGGCTGTATCCCTTCATACTGCCACAAACAATGGAGACAAGTCTTTAATGTTTGTTCAAGTCAAGTCAAGTCAAGAGAGTCATGCCCCTGTCCCACTTAGGAAACCTGAACGGAAACCTCTGGAGACTTTGCGCCCCACCCAAGGTTTCCGTGCGGTTTCCGTGCGGTTTTTCTCAGTCTCCCTAATGGTCGAAAGTGGTTTCGCTTCTTCTATGTTCCGGTAAAAAAAAATCAAAAATTCAACCTGCCGGAGGTTGCAGGTGGTTGCCGGAGGTGCAGGTAGTGGAAGGCAAGACCTGCAACCTCCGGAAACCTCCGGCAACCACCTGCAACCTCCGGCAACCACCTTCAACTAGCACCGCAACCGGCTTCCACTAAGAAATCACCGGTTTTTAAAACGGCAATCTATTTTTAGTCGCGGCCGGTTTTGAATTTTTTGAAATAATCGCCGGAAGATAGAAGAAGCGGAAACCACTTTCGACCATTAGGGAGACTGACAAAAACCTCCGGGAACCGCACGGAAACCTTGGGTGGGGCGCAAAGTCTCCAGAGGTTTCCGTTCCGGTTTCCTAAGTGGGACAGGGGCATTATTGTCATGTGTCCCAGATAGGACAATGAAATTCTTGCTTGCTGCAGCACAACAGAATATCGTGAACATAAATACAGAACCGTTCAGTTCAACTGCCCTGTATTTGTGTTTACAATACTCTGTGGTGTTGCAGCAAGCAGGAATTTCAGAGTCAACAGACAATAGGTGCAGCGGGAGGCCATTCGGCCCTTCCAGCCAGCACCGCCGTTCACTGTGATCATGGCTGATCATCCACAATCAGTACCCCGTTCCTGCCTTCTCCCCATATCTCCCAATTCCACTATCTTTAAGAGCCCAATCTAACTCTCTCTTGAAAGCATCCAGAGAATTGGCCTCCACCTGAGGCAGAGAATTCCACAGATTCACAACTCTCTGGGTCAAAAGGTTTTTCCTCATCATCCGTTCTAAATGGCCGACCCCTTATTCTTAAACTGTTGCCCCTGCTTCTGGACTCCCCCAAAATCGGTAACATGTTTCCTGCCTCTAGCGTGTCCAATCCCTTAATAATCTTATATATTTCAATGGCATGTAAAGTTATTAAGGGATTGGACCCGCTAGAGGCAGGAAACATACAGTCAGAGTCATACAGCATGGAAACAGGCCCTTCGGCCCAACTTGCCCACACCGGCCAACATATCCCACCGAAACTAGTTCCACCTGCCTGCGCTTGGTCCATATCCTTCCAAACTTGTCCTATCCATGAACCTTTCTAACTGTTTCTTAAACTTTGAGATAGTCCCAGCCTCAACTACCTCCTCTCTTCAGCTCATTCCATACACACCAACCTTCACATGAAAATGTCAGATTCCTATTAGATCTTTCCCCCTTCACCTTAAACCCATGTCCTCTGGTCCTCGATTCCCCTACTCTGGGCAAGAGACTCTGTGCATCTACCCGATCTATTCCTCTCATGATTTTATACACCTCTACAAGATCTCCCCTCATCCTCCTGCACTCCAAGGAATAGAGACCCAGCCTACTCAACCTCTCCCTGTGGCACCATCTTCTCAAATTCGCAACATCCTTACCCACAACATATATTTTTCCTTTTATTTTCCCCAGAGGTGGCCAATTAGCACGCCGGTCGAGTTGCTGCCTGACAGTGCCAGCAACCTGGGTTCGATCCTGACCTCGGGTGCTGTCTGTGTGGAGTTTGCATGTTCTCCCTGCGACGCGTGGGATTTCTCCAGATGCTCCAGTATCCTCCCACCTCCCGGAAACACGCAGGGTTTGTAGATTAATTGGCTTCTGTAAATTGTCAGAGACCGAATGGCCTAATTCTGCTTCTGTGCCTTACGATCTAACGGAACCCAGAGCATCCGGAGGGAACCCAAGTGGCCACAGGGGAGAACGTGCAAACTCCACAAGGCCAGGATGGAATCTGAATCTCTGGCGCTGTGAGGCGGTGGATCGACTAGCTTTCAGAGTTTAGTTTAGAGATACTGTACTGAAATAAGCCTTTCAGCACACTGAGTCCACGCTGACCAGCAACCACCTACGGTACACTAACACTTTCCTACACACACTAGGAACAACTGACAATTGTTTTACCGGAGTCAAGTAAACTACAAGCCCGTACGTCTTTAGAGTGCGGGAAGAAACCGGAGCACCCGGAGTAAACCCACGTGCAAACTTACAGACAGCACCCGTAAGTAGGAATGAATCTGGGTCTCAGGCCCTGTAATCATAATCATGCTTTATTAGGCAAGTATGTTTTGCAACATACCAGGAATTTGATTCACCGTACAGTCATACAAATAAAAAGCAACAAGACACACTAAATACATTTTAACATAAACATCCACCACAGTGACTCCTCCACATTCCTCACTGTGATGGAAGGTGAAACAAAGTTCAATCTCTTCCCTTCTTTGTTCTCGGGAGCCTTGAGCCCGCCGTTGATGGGGCGATCTTGGCTCCCGTAGCCGGCGGTGGGGCCCTCCGCGTCGGGGCGATCAAGCTCCCGCATGGGGGGGATGTCAGCTCCCCCGCGCCGGGCGATCGGACCCCGGGTTGGGTTGAGGCAGCTTTGGAGCAGCGGTTCTATGACTACACCACTGCTGCTCCAGACTGCAGACTGGCGTGTATGTGGCCACCCTCTCTGCTGCAGGTTGTAGCTTCAGCTTGTACCTGGATCATGTAGTCAAACAGCTCCTTGCCATAACCGTGTCGCTGCAGCGAGACGTGTACGTAGAAGTCCAGCACGCACAGCGGCTCCATCTCGTGGTGGGCACCTTGCCCGTCCTACAAAGAGAAGCCCAGGGGGGGGGGTTACTGAGCAGACGAACGGCTACATCCACTGGGTGGCACCGTCAGCGATGGCAGCCTCGCCGACAGTCTGTCTGTCTTTTCGTCATTGTTTTGTTATTTTTAGTGTGTTTTTAAAGTTTGTGTTAATGTTCACTGGTTTGTTTTATTGGGGGGGGGGTCGGGGGAAACTTTTATTTTCACTCTTACCTTGCCGGGGATGCAAATGTTTTCCGGATCGTAGCTCCGGTTGCTCTGCAGCCTAACATCATGGAGCTGGCGGCCTTGCTCGGGACTGACTTTGAGCCGTACACTTACCATCGGAGCCTGCGATACCTTGCCTGGGATCGACTCTGCTGCGGACGTTAACATCACGGAGCCCGCAGTCTCGGGCAAGAGACCGATGTTGGGAGCTCCAAAAGCCGCACGATGATTGACAAGCACGGACCCGGGTCAGATCGCCCGGCGAGCGGGTGCTGACACCCCCCCCGATGCAGGAGCTTGATCCCCCCCCGATTCACGTACAAAATGATATGAAGATCAGTGTTTCCGCTTTGAAGGAAATTACCCGAAATTCGGGAAATTCTGGTCGTCTTCGGGTAATTTTAAGGAAATGAAATTATTTGGGGGAAATTTGGGGAAATTTCCCAGCCCAGTGAGCCTTCTCCAACTGCGCACGCGTGGACACCGGGCCCACTGCGCACGCATGGAGAGACGTGAAGGGGTCCAATCAGGCCCGCGGGATGATTTGTGGAAAAAAAGCATGTACAGGTTCACAACCTTTTATCCGAAATTCGGAAAACCGAAAAGCTCCAAACACTGAACACTGCATGTAAGTATATTTTCATGTGTTTAGCTCAGTTTAGCTTAGGTTGAGCCAGTTTATGTTTAAAGTTTTACTTAATGTTTTATCTTTTTTTTAAATTATTTATTCGGGGGATTCAAGAATCCCCGAGCTAGGCCACCTAAGGCCATGTAGCCCCGCTAGGGTGACAAGACAAGCTACCTCCCTCACCGAGTAACTGCCGGGATCGAGGCGCAAACCCACGACCTTGCGGCCACGAGCCGAGCACTCTACCACTGAGCCACCCGGCTAAAATCTACGCTAAAAAATCTTCCATTCCGAAATCCGAAAAATTCCGAAATCCGAAAAGTGTCTGGTCCCAAGGTTTTCGGATAAGAGATTGTGAACCTGTACCTGGATATTTCTGACCATCCGCGCCTGCGCAGTTGGGGGAGGCCCATCAGCCGCGTCACAATTGAAAATGCGGTAGGGATGTAGACTACCCACGCATGCTGTGGGCCCAGTATCCGTGCGTGCGCAGTTGGGACGGCAGTCGCATATGCGCAGTTGGGTAAGTTGGGTAAGATCTATCAGAAGCGGAGCATCAGCAGAGCCATCTCCATCATCAAGGACCCCTATCATCCATCACACCACATCTTCTCCATTCTGCCATCTGGGAAGAGGTACAGGAGCATCAGCTGCAACACCAGCAGGATGCTCCTCAGCTTCTTCCCACAGGCAATAAGACTGGTTAACGGACTGTGTCCCCTCCCCATATATCATACACCAACACATCTAACCTCGCCCATACTTAGACAGCGAGGCACCTGTCAAAGCAAAGCCACTGTTCGGTCTGAAGGCCTGTTTTTATTTCCATTTTTCGGCCTATTTTAGATACGGTCATTTTAATTTTTAAAGCTATATGTATTTATTCTGTTTTTATTAACTGCACTGACGGGAACTGATTGAGAAACAATGTTCTCGTTTCATCTGTGTATGCAAGTACTCAGTTAAAATGACATTAAAATAAATACTGATATTGCTACTGATACCAGGCTGGGAAATATCATCAAATTCCAGGAAATTTGAAATTCTATTTCAGGATTTAAATTTTTTTTTTAAAGGTGTGGAAGCACTGATGGCGATCCCACACGATAAGCGATTATGGAAGACTTTAATTTTTTTTTTAAATTTAAAAACGAAAAAAGTAAGGTGGCGGTGCTGGCTCGAAGGGCCGAATGGCCTCCTCCTGCACCTATTTCCGATGTTTTTTCCCCCCTATGTAACAATTGACTCACCAGCACAAAGAGTTTTTTGTTTCCGACTTTCAAGAAGCCAATAGCAGCGCCTCTCCCACTGTGGAGTAAAAGAATCATCAGTAGACAATCAAACGAGTGGCGATAATAGTTTCTTGTCATATGTTCTAAAGCACAACAACGACATTCTTACAACAGAACAGCAACACAACAGATATGCAGACACAAAATGCTGAATTTACATTCACACCAAGCCAATTAACCTACAAACCTGCACGTCTTTGGAGTGTGGGAGGAAACCGAAGATCTCGGAGAAAACCCACGCAGGTCACGGGGAGAACGTGCAAACTCCGTACAGACAGCGCCCGTAGTCGGGATCGAACCCGGGTTTCCGAAGCTGCATTCGCTGTAAGGCAGCAACTCTACCGTTGCGCCACCGTGACCGCGTGTCGTGTTGTTACTTGCGAGCGGAGCACCAAAGCAAATTCCTTGTATGTGTACATACTTGGTCAATAAACTCATTCATCAGTTCATTCATTCATTCATCAGTTCATTCATTCCTTCATCCATCCATCCCTCCATCCATCCATCCATCCCTCCATTCCTTCATCCATCCATCCCTCCATTCCTCCATCCCTCCATCCATCCCTCCCTCCATCCAGCCCTCCATCCATCCATCCATCCATCCCTCCAGCCAGCCCTCCAGCCAGCCCGCCATCCATCCAGCCAGCCCGCCAGCCAGCCAGCCAGCCAGCCAGCCCTCCAGCCAGCCAGCCCGCCAGCCCGCCAGCCAGCCCGGCAGCCAGCCAGCCCGGCAGCCCAGCCATTCCTTCGCCAGCCAGCCAGCCCCGCAGCCCTCCAGCCACCCCTCCAGCCAGCCAGCCCTCCAGCCTTCCGGCAGCCAGTCCCGCCCGCCCTCCAGCCATCCAGCCCGCCAGCCAGCCCTTCAGCCAGCAAGCCAGCCAGCCCGTCAGCCAGCCCGCCAGGCCGGCAGCCAGCCAGGCAGCCCTCCAACCACCCGCCATCCAACCACCCCTCCACCAGCCAGCCCTCCAGCCAGCCAGGCCTTCAGCCAGCCCGCCCGCCATCCATTCCTTCAGCCCTCCAGCCCCCGCCAGCCATACCTCCAGCCCGGCAGCCAGCCAGCCCTCCAGCCAGCATCCCGCCAGCCCGCAGCCAGCCCTCCAGCCATCCCGCCCTCCAGCCCTCCCGCCAGCCAGCCCTCCAGCCAGCCCTCCATCCAGCCCGCCATCCCTTCAGCCAGCCCCCCATCCAGCCTCCCGCCATCCCGCCAGCCATCCATTCCTCATCCCCCCATCAGCCCTCCAGCCAGCCCCCTCCAGCCATCCAGTGCTTCATCCACCCATGCCAGCCCTCCATCCATCCAGCCTTCAGCCAGCCCTCCATCCCGTCCCAGCCCTTCATCCAGCCAGCCCGCCCGCCATCCCGCCAGCCAGCCAGCCAGCCCTCCAGCCAGCCCTCCATCCCCGCAGCCAGCCCTCCGCCAGCCATCCCGCCAGCCCGGCTCCAGCCTCCCTCCCATCCACCATCCCTCCAGCCATCCAGGCCTTCAGCCAGCCAGCCCCCCTCCAGCCAGCCCTCCCTCATCCAGCCAGCCCTCCCCTTCCGGCAGCCATCCAGCAAGCCTCCAGCGACCCTCCATCCATCCCTCAGCCAGCCATCCCTTCCATCCATCGCCAGCTCCGGCCTCCATCCCAGCCCGGCAGCCCTCCATCCACCCCTCCATCCACCCCCGCCCCAGCCATCCATCCAGCCATTCCGGCAGCCAGCCCCCATCCATCCATCCATCCATCCCTCCATCCATCCATCCCTCCATCCATCCATTCCTTCATCCATCCCTCCATCCATCCCTCCATCCATCCATCCCTCCATCCATCCCTTCATCCATCCTCCATCCATCAAGCCATCCATCCCTTCATCCATCCATCCATTCCTTCATCCATCCATCCCTCCATCCATCCCTCCATCCATCCCTCCATTCCTTCATCCATCCCTCCATTCCTTCATCCATCCCTTCATCCATCCATCCCTCCATTCCTTCATCCATCCCTCCATCCATCCATCCCTTGTTCCATCCATCCATCCATCCCTCCATCCATCCCTCCATTGCCAGGATGTAACCAGGCCTCCGCTGCTTGGCCCGGCCGGGAGAATCCTCGCGGTTGACACTTACTGGTTGGCGACACTGTCCTTCAGGATGTAGAGTCGGTGCGTGTTGACCTGCATCCGGGAGGCGTTGGTGATGGCCGCAGACAGCTGCTGGGCCTGGAAACAGAAGCGGCACGGTGACCGAGAGAAGCATTCCAGCGCGCCTCAAAGCAAGGGCAAGAAACAGACTGCCGGCCGGACACCACAATCTGACATCAAGTACAAAGTGCTGGAGTAAAGGCCAGTCGCACCCTGGCCACTCTCTCTTCACCCCTCAAAAGATACAGTAGTGTGAAAAAGCACACCTCCGGGACAGATTCCGGGACAGTTTCTTCACAGCTGTTATCAGGCAAATGAATCTTCCTACCACAACCAGAGAGCGGTCCTGAACTACTATCTACAGTATCTCTTAGAAGCAGGCAGTGACGAAATCTAATGGCATGTTGGCCTTCATAACTGGAGGAGTTGAGTATAGGAGCAAAGAGGTCCTTCTGCAGTTGTACAGGGCCCTGGTGAGACCACACCTGGAGTATTGTGTGCAGTTTTGGTCTCCAAATTTGAGGAAGGACATTCTTGCTATTGAGGGAGTGCAGCGTAGTTAATGCCCGGGATGGTGGGACTGTCATACGTTGAAAGAATGGAGCGGCTGGGCTTGTATTCACTGGAATTAGAAGGATGAGAGGATATCTTATTGAAATATATAAGATTATTAAGGGATTGGATACGCTAGAGGCAGGAAACATGTTCCTGATGTTGGGGGAGTCCAGAACCAGGGCCACAGTTTAAGAATAAGGGGTAGGCCATTTAGAACGTAGATGAGGAACATCTTTTTCACCCAAAGAGTTGTGGGTGCAGTAAGGGACTGCAAATGCTGGTTTATACCAAAGATAGACAAAAAATGCTGGAGTAACTCAGCGGGACAGGCAGCATCTCTGGAGAGAAGGAACGGATGACATTTCTGAAGAAGGGTCTCAACCCAAAACACCACCCATTCCTTCTCTCCATAGATGCTGCATGTCCTGCTGAGTTACTCCAGCATCTTGTGTCTGCCATCTGTCTAACTGCTTGATTGAAGTTTCAGTTCTGAAAGGGTGAATGGAGATTATGTCTTCTCGCAAAGTCAGGAGAGGAGCAACAGAGAGCCCGCAATTCACTGCAACCTTCCCTCCATTGATGAACTGTACACTGCAAGGGCCAGGAAGCGAGCGGGCAAGATCATCTCTGACCCCTCTCACCCTGGCCACAAACTCTTTGAATCACTTCCCTCTGGAAGGCGACTGTCAAAGCTGCCGCAGCCAGACATAAAAACAGTTTCTATCCACGAGTAGTTGCTCTACTCAACAGCCAAAAATCTGTAGCCTCCCTTTGATCTGGTATTTTGTTGGTTCACATGCTTGATCAATGGTGTTTTAGCATTAATGTCTTATTATTATTAATGTTTAGTGTTTTCTGAGTCATTCATAACAGTCACTGTATGTCATGTTGTTACTTGTGGGCGGAGCACCAAGGCAAATTCCTTGTATGTGAATACTTGGCCAATAAACTTACTTACTTACCTTGGCTGAAGCCTCCCCCATCTTGTCTAACACCACAGCAAGCTGGTTCTCCAGGGTGGCTCTGTGGAGAAAGGCAAGTGCATCACCATCACTCATGAACAGTAACATGGGACTAACGTTCACACTGAACTAATGTTAAGGCAACACGAGGTGGGCCAATTCAACGAAAGGCACCAGGGATGTGAATTTAGTCATCATACTGGTAATGTGAATGTAAATCCTGAATCAACGCTGTAAGATTGTTCTGTAAAGGTAAAATGGTTGGCCAGGTGGACTGGATTAAAGAACATGAAATGGCTGCTGACCAGGCTTGCTGAAACTGGGGCTGCAGGTTTCAGGAAGGGAATACACAATGTCTTGCAGTTACTGCATAGTTGTGACCAGGGGATTACCCATCCCCGTCTGACAAGGTTGAGGAATATACAATCCCCCTCGCAGGGAAGACTAAGGAGTGTACCTGTCTGAGCTCTAGTGTTGTCCCTCTAACTAACATCTCCTTATATGTCTCCAATAACCTACCTGAACTCCCGGTGGCTCAGCACTTCAACTCCCCCTCCCATTCCCAATCCGACCTCTCTGTCCTGGGTCTCCTCCATTGCCAGAGTGAGCAACAGCGGAAATTGGAGGAACAGCACCTCATATTCCGTCTGGGGTCCTTGCGTCTTTATGGCATTAACATTGAATTCTCCCAATTTTGCTAGCCCTTGCTGTCTCCTCCCCTTCCTCAACCCTCTAGCTGTCTCCTCCCACCCTCCCATCCGCCCGCCCTCGGGCTCCTCCTCCTCCTCCCCTTTTCCTTCCTTCTCCCCCCCCCCCACCCCCCATCAGTCTGAAGAAGGGTTTCGGCCCGAAACGTCGCCTATTTCCTTCGCTCCATAGATGCTGCTGCACCCGCTGAGTTTCCCCAGCAATTCTGTGTACCTCCTTATATGTACATACCTGTTGTCCTGTCTATTGCGTACGTGTTGGTTCCTTGATTGGGGAATGTGGGAGGGGATAAACCGTAGCCTTAAAATATATAAGGCATTACGATTAAGGGCAGGGAGCTTGACTCTAGAAAAACGAGACTCAACAGTTGTACGTAACGATTGCTGGCAAAATCATAATTTTATCTCCATCCTGAATTGTCTCCGAGGAGATAGACACTAAAAGCTGGAGTAACTCAGCGGGTCAGGCAGCATCTCTGGAGAGGAGGAATGTGTGACGTTTAGTGTCGAGACCCTTCTTCAGACTGAGAGTCAGGGGAGAGGGAGACACAGAGCAGAGGGATCTAGGGGTACAGGTGCATGGTTCCTTGAAGGTCGAGTCTCAGGTAGACAAGGCGGTCAAAAAGGCTTTTGGCACCTTTTAACAGGTCACGGGGAGAAGGTACAAACTCCGTACAGACAGCACCCGTAGTCGGGATGGAACCCGGGTCTCCGGCGCTGCAAGCGCTGTAAGGCAGCAACTCTACCGCTGCGCCACTGTGACTGCCCCAAGCAGCAACAGCTGAAGCACTGCGCCCGCCACCTGTGCCACTTCATCTGCGTGGAAAGACGGGAGAGTTTTATCTTTAGTCCTTTAGCAAAGGCAGGAGGCAGCAGCAGCAACTGTTGCACAGTTGGCAGTCGGGGTGGAGATTTTGTGTGATCGAGACCAAATAAGCAGCTGACGAAAATACAGGAGTTATCCTGGAATGAGTGGGTTAACATACCATGAGCATTTGACGGCACTGGGCCTCTACTCGCTGGAGTTTACTAGGTTTAGGGCGGAGACCTCATTGAAACTTACAGAATAATGAAAGGCATAGAGTAGATGTGGAGAGGATGTTTCCACTGGTGGGAGAGTCTAATAATGGATGGGATTTATATAGCGCCTTTCTAATACTCAAGGCGCTTTACATCGCATTATTTATTCACTCCTCAGTCACACTCGGTGGTGGTAAGCTACTTCTGTAGCCACAGCTGCCCTGGGGCAGACTGACGGAAGCGTGGCTGCCAATCTGCGCCTACGGCCCCTCCGACCACCACCAATCACTCACACACAATTCACACACAGGCAAAGGTGGGTGAAGTGTCTTGCCCAAGGACACAACGACAGTATGCACTCCAAGCGGTATTCGAACCGGCTACCTTCCGGTTGCCAGCCGAACACTTAGCCCATTGTGCCATCTGTCGTCCCTGTCGACTAGAGGTCACTGCCTCAGAATTAAAGGGCGCTCTTTTAGAAAGGAGGCGAGGTGGAACTTCTTTAGTCAGAGGGTGGTGAATCTGTGGAACTCATTGCCACAGAGGGCTGTGACGATGACGATGACATAGAGAGATACAGAACAAATGAATGAAAGATATGCAAACAAGTTACAATGATAAAGGAAACAGGCCGTTTGCTATAACTCTCGTTTCCCTGAAAAAAGATCCTGACCCGAAATGTCACCCATTCCTTCTCTCCAGAGATCAGCCTGTCCTGCTGAATTACTCCAGCACCTTGTATCTATCTTCGGTTTAAACTACATCTGCAGTTCCTTCCTACACATTTAATCATGGCTGATGTATCTCTCCCTCCGAACCCCATTCTCCTGCCTTCTCCCCATAAGCCCTGACACCCGCACTAATCAAACTGAGGGGAAACATAAAGTCTGGCAGAGAGATTCAATAAGAGACTAGCAAAAGCACCGGCGGGTCTTTTAACGATAGACTGAAGAGTTTTTAAAGGGTGAATAAATAGAGAAAGTGGAGCAAATGTACATTGTTTTCTTCATGGGAGAAGATAAAAGGCATCTGCAGTAATACTGGAGAACTGACCCGACAAGTCACCTATCCATGTTCTCCACAGATGCTGCCTGACCCGCTGAGTTACTCCAGCACTCTGCGAAACGTCACCTATCCATGTTCTCCACAGATGCTGCCTGACCCGCTGAGTTACTCCAGCACTCTGTGAAACGTCACCTATCCATGTTCTCCACAGATGCTGCCTGACCCGCTGTTACTCCAGCACTCTGTGAAACGTCACCTATCCATGTTCTCCACAGATGCTGCCTGACCCGCTGTTACTCCAGCACTCTGTGAAACGTCACCTATACATGTTCTCCAGATGCTGCCTGACCCGCTGAGTTACTCCAGCACTCTGTGTTGTTTAGGAGCGGCAGGGTGGCGCAGCAGTGGAGTTGATGCCTCACAGCGCCAGACACCCGGGTTCGATCCCGATCACAGATGCTGTCTGTGTGGAGTTGGCACGTTCTCCCTGGTGACCACAGGGGTTTTCTCCGGGTGCTCTGGTTTCTTCCCACACTCCGAATGCGCGCAAGGTTTGCAAGTCTGAAGAAGGGTCTCGCCCTAAAACATCACCCAACCCTGAGCATCCCCAGACAGAGAAACATAGAAAATAGGTGCAGGATTGCCATTCGGCCCTTCGAGCCTGCACCACCATTCAATATGATCATGGCTGATCATCCAACTCAGTATCCTGTACCTGCCTTCTCTCCCCTGATCCCTTTAGCCACAAGGGCCACATCTAACTCCCTCTTAAATATAGCCAATGAACTGTGGCCTCAACTACCTTCTGTGGCAGAGAATTCCACAGATTCACCACTCTCTGTGTGAAAAATGTTTTCCTCATCTCGGTCCTAAAAGACTTCCCTCTTATCCTTAAACTGTGACCACTAGTTCTGGACTTCCCCAACATCGGGAATAATCTTCCTGCATCTAGCCTGTCCAACCCCTTAAGAATTTTGTAAGTTTCTATAAGATTCCCCCTCAATCTTCTAAATTTCTGCGTGTACAAGCTGAGTCTATCCAGTCTTTCTTTCATATGAAAGTCCTGACATCCCAGGAATCAGTCTGGTGAACCTTCTCTGTACGCCCTCTATGGCAAGAATGTCTTTCCTCAGATTAGGAATGTCTTTCCTCAGATTCCTCAGAGTGCAGACATGCTGCGTGCCCCGCTGAGTTACTCCAGCGTTCTGTGTCTATCTGCAGGCTTGTGTGTTGATTGGCGTTGGTAAAATTGGAAATTGATCCTAGAGTGTGTAGGATAGTGTCAGTGTGCGGGGATCGCTGGTCAGCGCTGACTGTGGGCCGCAGGGCCTGTTTCCG
>NW_022630518.1:0-32500 GCF_010909765.2 Amblyraja radiata | reverse complement strand
GAGTATAGATAAGTCTTAAGTGTTGACTTAAAAGAGTCGATGGAGGGGGCAGTTCTGATGGGAAGGGGGATGCTGTTCCACAGTCTAGGGGCTGCAACCACAAAGGCACGGTCGCCCCTGAGCTTATGCCTAGACCGTGGGATATTCAGCAACCCCAAGTCGGCCGATCTGAGGGGCCTGGAGGTGGAGTGGTGGGTGAGGAGACTTTTTATGTAGGTGGGGGCAAGCCCATTGAGGGCTTTGTAGACATGGAGGAGGATCTTGAAGTTTATACGGAACCGCAC
Source organism: Amblyraja radiata (assembly GCF_010909765.2). Classification (NCBI taxonomy): domain Eukaryota; kingdom Metazoa; phylum Chordata; class Chondrichthyes; order Rajiformes; family Rajidae; genus Amblyraja; species Amblyraja radiata. Next base: position 32,216 of record NW_022630518.1, on the reverse strand, counting down.
AATTCAAATCTTTTTTTTTTCTTGCTTCAGTCTCCCCCTCCACAATCAGTCTTAAGAGGGTAAGAAGAGTCCCGACCCGAGGTTTCACCTATCCATTTTCTCCAGAGATGCTGCCTGACATGCTAAGTTACTCTGAGGATAGGCAGAAAAAGCTGGAGTAACTCAGCGGGACAGACAGCATGTTTAAGAAGGAACTGCAGATGCTGGAAAATCGAAGGTACACAAAAATGCTGGAGAAACTCAGCGGGTGCAGCAGCATCTATGGAGCGAAGGGAATAGGCAACGTTTCGGCCCGAAACGTTGCCTATTTCCTTCGCTCCATAAATGCTGCTGCAGGGGACAGACAGCATCTCTGGAGAGAAGGATTGGGTGACGTTTCGGGTCGAGACCCTTCTTCAGTTACTCCAGTATTTTGTATACATCAACACCTGCAGTTCATTTTTATTCAAATTAAAATTCACCCTGTGTTGTAAAATCCTGGGCAATTTCACAAAAAGCTTGTTGGTGATGTTGGTGGATGTCAAATAGTTTTGACTTAAAATCTAAAACCGTAAATGATAAAATTGTAAATATGTCATCCCTAAAAGCAATCAGATTTAAAAAAAAATTAGAATATGAGACAATGTTTTAAAATCGAAAAGTTGAACATTTTTGCCTATATATGTGGTTAATTCTGAAACTAAGCAAAACATTTTGATATTGTTCAAATATTTCACCACATGTCACACAAATACTTGTTGAAACGTTTGATGGGCTGGGGTTTTATTGAATAGTTCTATAAAAAGCCAGCACAAACCCAACAGGCCGTACATTACACATCCCCCAAGCCTTTCCACTTGTCACTTCAATTTCATGTTTCATGTACTTTATGACCTAATTCTGCTCCAATCACTTATGATCTTATGAGATCCTTCTTCAGACTGAGACTGAAGAAGGGTCTCGACCCGAAACGTCACCCATTCCTTCTCTCCAGAGATGCCGCCTGTCCCACTGAGTTACTCCAGCATTTCGTGTCTGTCTTCGGTTTAAACCAGCATCTGCCGTTCCTTCCTACAACATTTCGTCTGCCCCACCGGCTGGTCTGTCTGTCTGCCATTCACTTCTCAGTCTTTTTTTAAGGGAGTTATCCTGACCAAACATGCTGAGAAATGGTCAAATGTCATGTTTATTTGTCATTCTGCCCTAGTTGTTAATGCATGAAGCAGGTGCTTGACACTGTGACACACACACTCTCACACACACTGACACACTCTCTCTCGCACTCAGAGACACACACTCTCACACACAGAAACAGACTCACTCACACACTCTCAAACACAGACACACACTCACACTGACACACACACAGAAACAGACACACTCACACACTCTCAAACACAGACATACACTCACACTGACACACGCACAGAAACAGACACACTCACACACTCTCAAACACAGACACACACTCACACTGACACACGCACACAGAAACAGACACACTCACACACTCTCAAACACAGACACACACTCACACAGAAACAGACACACTCACACACTCTCAAACACAGACACACACTCACACTGACACACGCACACAGAAACAGACACACTCACACACTCTCAAACACAGACACACACTCATACTGACACACACACACACTCACAGAGGCACACACACTCATACACTGTCAAACACAGAGACACACACTCCCACACAGAGACACACCCCCAGAGACAGACACACCCACAGAGACAGACACACTCACAGAGACACACACACACACTCTCTCAAACACAGGGCCACACACACACTCTGAAACACGGAGACACACACTCACACACAGAGACATACCCCCAGAGACAGACACACTCACAGAGACACACACATTCACACTGTCAAACACAGAGACACACACTCCCACACAGAGACACACCCCCAGAGACAGACACACCCACAAAGACAGACACACTCACAGAGACACACACATTCACACTGTCAAACACAGAGAAACACACTCTCACACACAGAGACACACACTCACACAGAGACACTCTCACACATAGAGACTCACACATTCTCAAACACAGAGACACATACTCTCACACAGAGACACTTACACAGTGACACACACTCTCATACACGCTCACACAGACACACACTCTCACACACACTCACACACAGAGACACTCACAGAGAGACACACACTCTCTCTCACACACAGAGACACACGCTCTCTCAAACACAGAGACACACACACACACTCTCTCTCACACACAGAGACCCACGCTCTCTCAAACACAGAGACACACACACACACTCTCTCAAACAGAGACACACACACACTCTCTCTCACACACAGACACAGACACTCTCACACATAGAGACTCACACATTCTCAAACACAGTGACACACACTCTCACACAGAGCCACATACACAGAGACACACACTCACACACAGACACACACACACACTCTCATACACTCACACAGGCACACACACACTCTCAAACACAGGGACACACACTCACACACATACACTCACACACAGACATACACTCTCACACAGAGACACACACTCAAGCACAGAGAGACACACTCTCACACCGAGACACTCATACACTCTCAAACAGAGACACACACACACTCATACACTCACACACAGAGATACGCACTCAGCAACAACAACTGAAGACAGACACACAAAAAGCCGGATTCACTGTCCTGGACAGGGCAGCATCTGTGGAGAGAAGGGACTGCCCTGGGATACTGAAGCAGGAGCAGCATCTTTGCTGAGACTGCCCTGAGATACAGGAGCATCTTTGCTGAGACTGCCCTGAGACACAGGAGCATCTTTGCTGAGACTTCCCTGAGATACTGGAGCAGCAGCAGCATCTTTGCTGGGACCAAAGATCTTATAAGATCTTTAGCTGGGACTGCCCTGAGATACTGGAGCAGTATCTGTGGAGAGAAGGGACTGCCCCTAGTTACTAGAGCAGCATCTTTGCTGAGACTGCCCTGAGCTACTGGAGAATCTTTGCTGAGACTTCCTTGAGATACTGGAGCAGCAGCAGCAGCAGCATCTTTGCTGGGACCAAAGATCTTATAAGATCTTTGCTGAGACTGCCCTGCGATACTGGAGCAGTATCTTTGCTGGGACTTCCCTGAGATACTAGAGGAGCAGCAGCATCAGCATCTTTAGCTGGGACCAAAGATCTTATATAAGATCTTCAGCTGGGGCTGCCCTGAGATACTGGAGCAGCAGCAGCATCTTTGCTGAGACTGTCCTGAGATACTGGAGCATCTTTGCTGAGACAGCCCTGAGATACTGGAGCATGTTTGCTGAGACAGCCCTGAGATACTGGAGCATCTTTGCTGAGACTGCCCTGAGATACTGGAGCATCTTTGCTGAGACAGCCCTGAGATACTGGAGCATCTTTGCTGAGACAGCCCTGAGATACTGGAGCATCTTTGCTGAGACAGCCCTGAGATACTGGAGCATCTTTGCTGAGACAGCCCTGAGATACTGGAGCATCTTTGCTGAGACTGCCCTGAGATACTGGAGCATCTTTGCTGAGACAGCCCTGAGATACTGGAGCATCTTTGCTGAGACAGCCCTGAGATACTGGAGCATCTTTGCTGAGACAGCCCTGAGATACTGGAGCATCTTTGCTGGGACTGCCCTGAGATACTGGAGCAGCAGCAGCATCTTTGCTGAGACTGCCCTGAGATACTGGAGCATCTTTGCTGAGACAGCCCTGAGATACTGGAGCATCTTTGCTGAGACAGCCCTGAGATACTGGAGCATCTTTGCTGAGACAGCCCTGAGATACAGGAGCATCTTTGCTGAGACAGCCCTGAGATACAGGAGCATCTTTGCTGAGACAGCCCTGAGATACTGGAGCATCTTTGCTGAGACAGCCCTGAGATACAGGAGCAGGAGCAGCAGCAGCATCTTTAGCTGGGACTGCCCCCACAGCATCCGCCGTACAGCAAGATGGCGGCGCCCAGGGGGCGGCAGCGGGCGGAGCGCCGGGCGCCGCCATCTTGTTGTACGGAAGGAGGGAGGGAAGGAGGGAGGGAGGGAAGGAGAAGGAGAGAGAGAAGGAGAGAGAGCGAGGCCCCGGCTCCTCCTGTCAGATGGCGGGATGACGGAGCCGGGCGGCGGCGGCGGCGGGGAGCCCGAGGCCCGGGTAGTAGTGAAGCCTGAGGCCCAGGGGGTAGTAGTGAAGCCTGAGGCCGGGGCGCTGGAGGCCCGGGACAGCGGCAGCGGGGAGCCCGAGGCCCAGGCTTTGCGGCCTGAGGCCCGGGGAGTCGTGAAGCCTGAGGCCCAGGGGGTAGTAGTGAGGCCTGAGGCCCAGGGGGTAGTAGTGAGACCTGAGGCCCAGGGGGTAGTAGTGAGACCTGAGGCCCAGGGGGTAGTAGTGAGGCCTGAGGCCCAGGGGGTAGTAGTGAGACCTGAGGCCCAGGGGGTAGTAGTGAGGCCTGAGGCCCAGGGGGTAGTAGTGAGACCTGAGGCCCAGGGGGTAGTAGTAAAGCCTGAGGCCCAGGGGGTAGTAGTAAAGCCTGAGGCCCAGGGGGTAGTAGTAAAGCCTGAGGCCCAGGGGGTAGTGAGGCCTGAGGCCCAGGGGGTAGTGAGGCCTGAGGCCCAGGCTTTGCGGCCTGAAGCCCAGGCTTTGCCGCCTGAGGCCCGGGGAGTCGTGAAGCCTGAGGCCCAGGGGGTAGTAGTAAAGCCTGAGGCCCAGGGGGCAGTAAAGCCTGAGGCCCAGGGGGTAGTAGTAAAGCCTGAGGCCCAGGGGGTAGTAAAGCCTGAGGCCCAGGGGGTAGTGAGGCCTGAGGCCCAGGGGGTAGTGAGGCCTGAGGCCCATGGGGTAGTAGTAAAACCTGAGGCCCAGGGGGTAGTAAAGCCTGAGGCCCAGGGGGTAGTAAAGCCTGAGGCCCAGGGGGCAATAGTGAGGCCTGAGGCCCAGGGGGCAGTAGTGAGGCCTGAGGCCCAGGGGGCAGTAAAGCCTGAGGCCCAGGGGGCAGTAAAGCCTGAGGCCCAGGGGGTAGTGAGGCCTGAGTCCCAGAGCGACGGCAGCGACAGCGGCAAAGAAGACCGGGAGGACGAGGAGGAGCTGGACCCCCGCATCCAGGTGAGAGGCTGGGAGAGACAACACTGGGAGAGAGAGACAACACTGGGAGAGAGAGACAACACTGGGAGGGAGAGACAACACTGGGAGAGAGAGACAACACTGGGAGAGAGAGACAACACTGGGAGAGAGAGACAACACTGGGAGAGAGAGACAACACTGGAAGAGAGACAACACTGGGAGAGAGAGACAACACTGGGAGAGACAACACTGGGAGAGAGAACACTGGGAGAGAGAGACAACACTGGGAGAGAGAGACAACACTGGGAGAGAGAGACAACACTGGGAGAGAGAGACAACACTGGGAGAGAGACACAACACTGGGAGAGACAACACTGGGAGAGACAACACTGGGAGAGAGAGACAACACTGGGAGAGAGAGACAACACTGGGAGAGAGAGACAACACTGGGAGAGACAACACTGGGAGAGAGAGACAACACTGGGAGAGAGACAACACTGGGAGAGAGAGAACACTGGGAGAGAGAGAACACTGGGAGAGACAACACTGCGAGAGAGTGACAACACTGGGAGAGACAACACTGGGAGAGAGAACACTGGGAGAGAGGCAACACTGGGAGAGAGGCAACACTGGGAGAGAGACAACACTGGGAGAGAGAGACAACACTTGGAGAGAGAGACAACACTTGGAGAGAGAGACAACACTGGGAGAGAGAGACAACACTGGGAGAGAGAGACAACACTGGGAGAGAGAGACAACACTGGGAGAGAGAGACAACACTGGGAGAGAGAGACCACTGGGAGAGAGAGACAACACTGGGAGAGAGAGACAACACTGGGAGAGAGAGACAACACTGGGAGAGAGAGACAACACTGGGAGAGAGAGACAACACTGGGGGGGAGAGACAACACTGGGAGAGAGAGACAACACTGGGAGAGAGAGACAACTGGGAGAGACAACACTGGGAGAGAGAGACAAGTGTGGGGCTGGGGGTGGCTCCCCATTCCCTTTCTATGTATATATATATATGTGCATCTGTATGTATGAAGGTTGTGTGTACATTAATGTGTAAAGGGTGTGTACATATGTGTGTGAAGTTTGTGATGTGTAGAGAGAGGGAGAGAGAGAGAGAGAGGAAGGAACGAATTGCAGAAGCTGGTTTCAACCGAAAATAAACACAAAAAGCTGAGGTAACTCAGTGGGTCAGACAGCATCTCAGGGGAGAAGTAGGTGATGTTTTGAAAGGTCACCTATTCCTTCTCTCCAGAGATGCTGCCTGGCCCACTGAGCTACTCCAGCTTTTTGTGTGTATCTTCTATATATTTATGTATGTGTGTGTGTACCTGTGAAGGGTATATATGTGTGTGAAGTGTATGGACATGTGTAGGGTGTGCTTATATGAAGAATGTGTGTACATATATGTGTGTGAAGGATGCCTGTGGGTGTGTGTACATTGATGTGTGTGAGGGGCGTGTGCGTGAAGGGGGTGCGTGTAAAAGTGTCAGTCAGTCCACTTACCCCTGGAGCCCCGTCACTGTGGGGTTTGACTCAACAGAGGCCACTTAACCTACAAACCTGTACGTCTTTGGAGTGTGGGAGGAATCCGGAGCACCCGGAGAAAACCCACGCAGGTCACGGGGAGAACGTACAAACCCTGTGCCGAGGAATCGAACATAGGAGCAAAGAGGTCCTTCTGCAGTTGTACAGAGCCCTAGTGAGACCACACCTGGAGTATTGTGTGCAGTTTTGGTCCCCAAATTTGAGGAAGGACATTCTTGCTATTGAGGGAGTGCAGCATAGGTTTACAAGGTTAATTCCCGGGATGGCGGGACTGTCACAGGCTGAGAGAATGGAGAGGATGGGCTTGTACACTCTGGAGTTCAGAAGGATGAGAGGGTATCTCATTGAAACATTTAAGATTGTTAAGGGCTTGGACACACTAGAGGCAGGAAACATGTTCCCGATGTTGGGGGAGACCTGAACCAGGGGCCACAGTTTAAGAATCAGGAGTAAGCCATTTAGAACGGAGACGAGGAAAGACTTTTTCTCACAGAGAGTGGTGAGTCTGTGGAATTCTCTGCCTCAGAGGGCGGTGGAGGCAGGTTCTCTGGATACTTTCAAGAGAGAGCTAGATAGGGCTCTTAAAAATAGCGGAGTCAGGGGATATGGGGAGAAGGCAGGAACGGGGTACTGATTGGGGATGATCAGCCATGATCACAGTGAATGGTGGTGCTGGCTCGAAGGGCTGAATGGCCTCTACTCCTGCACCTATTGTCTATTGTCTATTGACAGCACCCGTAGTCGGGATCGAACTTGGGTCTCTGGCGCCGTGAGGCAGCAACTCTACCGTTATGCCTCTTTACTTGTCCCCACCTTAACGTCTGTAAGAGCAAATTTTATTATTTCTCTTAATTCATTTGTTGGGCAGCAATTTATGAATTCTGGTGAAGGATCAATTTCTGTTCCCGGAATGGCTGCAATATAGGAATCGCTTGTACATAAAATTAATATTGGTTTGTGTGGGAAGGAACTACATATGCTGGGATCAACCGAAGACAGACACAAGAAGCTGGAGTGACTCAGCAGGACAGGCAGCATCTCTGGAGAGACTCAGCAGGACAGGCAGCATCTCTGGAGAGAACGAACAGGTGACGTTTTGGGTCAAGACCCTTCTTCAGACTGAAAGTCACGGGAACAGGAAACGAGAGATATAGACGATGATGTAGAGAAATAGACAATAGGTGCAGGAGTAGGCCATTCGGCCCATCGAGCCAGCACCGCCATTCAATGTGATTGTGACTGATCATCCCCAATCAGTACCCCGTTCCTGCCTTCTCCCCATATCCCCTGACTCCACTATCTTTAAGAGCCCTATCTAGCTCTCTCTTGAAAGCATCCAGAGAACCGGCCTCCACCTCCCTCTGAGGCAGAGAATTCCACAGACTCACAACTCTCTGTGAGAAAAAGTGTTTCCTCGTCTCCGTTCTAAATGGCTTACCCCTTATTCTTAAACTGTGTGTGGCCCCTGGTTCTGGACTCCCCCAACACCGGGAATGTTGGCAGATCAATTTCTCTCCTGGGAATCGTAAGTTGGAAAGGAGAGAGAGAGAGGGAGAGAGAGGGAAGGAGGGAGCGAGAGAGAGAGGGGGGGAGAGAGAGAGAGAAAGAGAGGGGGGAGAGAGAGAGGAAAAAGAGAGATAGACAAAGAGAGAGAGGAGAGGGAGATGGAGAGAGAGAGAGGGGGGGAGAGAGAGAGGGAGAGAGGTGGGGAGAGGGGGAGAGGGAGAGCCTATCCTTTAAGAGCCCTATCTAACTCTCTCTTGAAAGTATCCAGAGAACCGGCCTCCTGAGGCAGAGAATTCCACAGACTCACAACTCTCTGTGAGAAAAAGTGTTTCCTCGTCTCCGTTCTAAATGGCTTACCCCTTATTCTTAAACTGTGTGTGGCCCCTGGTTCTGGACTCCCCCAACATCGGGAACATGTTTCCTGCCTCTAGCGTGTCCAAACCCTTAATAATCTTACTTGTTTCAATAAGATACCCTCTCATCCTTCTAAACTCCAGAGTGTACAAGCCCAGCCGCTCCATTCTCTCAGCATATGACAGTCCCGCCATCCCGGGAATTAACCTGGTAAACCTACACTGGTTCCTGGTTCTGGACTCCCCCATAGATTGAACAATGAATGAAAGATGTGCACAAAAAGTAATGATGAGAAAGGAAACAGGCCATTGTTAGCTGTTTGTTGTGTGATTATATTGGTTCATTGTTCCTAGCGTGTAACAAGATCCAGTGAAAAGCTTTGTCTACATGCTATCCAGCCAAATCAAACAGTTCAATCACGTCACACACAAATTAAAATGGTAGTTCAAGAGAAAAATAATCAGGAATGGAGAATGTATTGTAAACTGCACAGAGAGGGTAGGTGGATGGGATGGGAGCAAGTGCTGATGAGTTGTGGCCCAGTGCGACCTAAGAATGGTGATGTGTTACTGTGTCGTCTGAATCATGAGAGAACTCGTTCACCATGTTACAGGAAAGATGTTGTCACAAGTGATAGGAGTAGAATGAGGCCATCCGGCCCATCCGGTCTACTCCGCCATTCGATCATGGCCGATCTATCTCTCCCTCCTAACCCCTGGAGAGGAAGAGACTACAAAAAGTAGTAAACACTGCCCAGTCCATCATCGGCTCTGACCTTCCTTCCATCGAGGGGATTTATCGCAGTCGCTGCCTCAAAAAGGCTGGCAGTATCATCAAAGACCTACACCATCCTGGCCACACACTCATCTCCCTGCTACCTTCAGGTAGAAGGTACAGGAGCCTGAAGACTGCAACGGCCAGGTTCAGGAATAGCTACTTCCCCACAGCCATCAGGCTATTAAACCTGGCTCGGACAAAACTCTGAACATTAATAACCCATTATCTGTTATTTGCACTTAATCAGTTTATTTATTCATGTGTTTTGTAGTAAATGCCTATTATGTTCTGTGTGCTGAAGCAAAGCAAGAATTTCATTGTCCTATCAGGGACACATGACAATAAATTCACTTGAACTTGAATCTCCTGCCTTCTCCCCGTAACCTCCGACACCCGCACTAACCAAGAACCTATCTACCTCAGCCTCGAAAATTATCCACTGACTTGGCCTCCACGGCCTTCTGTGGCAAAGAATTCCACAGATTCACCAACGCTGGAAAGGGCACAGAGAGGATTGACGAGGATGTCAAAGCTGGAAAGGGCACAGAGAAGATTTACCAGGGTGTTGCCAGGGCCAGAGGTGTGTGAGCTATTGGGAGAGGTCGAGTAGGCTGGGACTCCTCGGAGTACAGGAGAAATCTTGAGAATACATCAAGTGGATGCACAGAGTCGCTTGCCCAGAGTAGGGGAATCAAGGGCCAGAGGGCATGGGTTTACGGTGAAGGGGAAATAGATTTAATAGGAATCCGAGGGGTAACTTTCTCACAGAAAGGGTGGTGGGTGTACGGAACAAGCTGCCGGAGGAGGTAGTCCCCAACGTTTAACGTCACGGTGGTGCAGCGGTAGAGTTGCTGCCTCACAGCGCCGGAGACCCGGGTTCGATCCCGACTACGGGTGCTGTCTGTACGGAGTTTGCACGTTCTCCCTGTGACCTGCGTGGGTTCTCTCCGAGACCTTCGATTTCCTCCCACACTCCAAAGAGGTGCAGGTTTGTAGGTCAATTGGCTTGGTGTAAATGTAAAAATTGTCCCTAGTGGGTGTAGGATGGTGTTAATGTGCGGGGATCGCTGGTCGGCGCGGATCCGGTGGGCCGAAAGGGCATGTTTACACACTGTATCTCTAAACTGAACTGTAAGTTAAACTAAATTCCCCAGATTCACCGCCCTCTGACTAAAGATATTTCTCCTCACCTCCTTCCCAAAAGAACATCCTTTAATTCTGAGGCTGTGACCTCTAGTCCTAGACTCCCGCACTGGTGGAAACATCCACTCCACATCCACTCCATCCAAGCCTTTCACTATTCTGTACGTTTCAATGAGGTCGTTCCCCCACCTCATTCTTCCAAACTCTTCCACTGATCTCCCACCTCGAACATTACCGTCCTTCTGGTGAAGGTTAAGGAGGCAGATCCATTATCCTGAGGAGTTATAAATACCGAGCAGTCATTAGTGAATGTTCTGACCTTGTGGCAGCGGAAGGATTGTGTTTTTATTTTTGAACAGCTGTGGACGGGAACTCCGGCTGCGATTCCCTGGGGCTAAAAAAGCCGCAATTCCCTCGCCCTTCATCTCTGGGCAGGTTGCGATCCCAGGGAAGGTGCATCTACTGCGGGCGGCACGGTGGGGGAGGGTTAGAGCTGCTGCCTCACTGCGCCAGAGACCCGGGAACGATCTTGACTACGGGCGCATGTCTGTACCGAGTTTGCACGTTCGCCCCGTGGCCTGCGTGGTTTTCTCCGAAACCTTTGGTTTCATCCCACACTCCAAAGACGTGCAGGTTTGTAGGTTAAAAGAGTCAAGTCAAGAGAGTTTTATTGTCATATGTCCCAGATAGGACAATGAAATTCTTACCTGCTGCAGCACAACAGAATATGTCAACATAATACATAACTGGTGAAGAAAAAAGTTCTGTGTGTACATATCAGAGCATTGAGTATAGAAGTTGGGATGTAATGTTAAAATTGTACAAGGCATTGGTGAGGCCAATTCTGGAGTATGGTGTACAATTTTGGTCGCCTAATTATAGGAAGGATGTCAACAAAATAGAGAGAGTACAGAGGAGATTTACTAGAATGTTGCCTGGGTTTCAGCAACTAAGTTACAGAGAAAGGTTGAACAAGTTAGGGCTTTATTCTTTGGAGCGCAGAAGGTTAAGGGCGGACTTGATAGAGGTCTTTAAAATGATGAGAGGGATAGACAGAGTTGACGTGGATAAGCTTTTCCCACTGAGTAGGGAAGATTCAAACAAGAGGACATGACTTGAGAATGAAGGGACAGAAGTTTAGGGGTAACATGAGGGGGAACTTCTTTACTCAGAGAGTGGTGGCTGTGTGGAATGAGCTTCCAGTGGAAGTGGTGGAGGCAGGTTCGATTTTATCATTTAAAAATAAATTGGATAGGTATATGGATGGGAAAGGAATGGAGGGTTATGGTCTGAGTGCAGGTAGATGGGACTAGGGGAGAATAAGTGTTCGGCACGGACTAGAAGGGCCGAGATGGCCTGTTTCCGTGCTGTAATTGTTATATGGTTTGTTATATATACCCATTCACACATACTCAATAAATAGCAAATATAGTGCAATCATAATAATAGACTCTTGTAGTTCAGAGCTTATTTGTTGTCGTGTTTAATAGCCTGATGGCTGTAGGGAAGAAGCTGTCCCTGAACCTGGACGTTACAGATTTCAGGCTCCTGTACCTTCTTCCCGATGGTAGCAGGGAGATGAGTGTGTGGCCAGGATGGTGTGGGTCTTTGATGATACTGGCTGCCATTTTGAGGCAGCGACTGTGATAAATCCCTTCAATGGTGGGGAGGTCAGAGCCGGTGATGGTCACAACTTTTTGTAGTCTCCTCCGCTCCTGGATGCTCAAGTTGCCGAACCAAGCCACGATGCAACCGGTCAGCATGCTCTCTACTGTGCACCTGTACAAGTTCAGGAGAATCCTCCTTGGAGTGAATGTAAAATGATCCCAAGTGTTAATGTGTGGGGATCGCTGGTTGGTGCGGAATCGGTGGGCCTTGTTGTTCGCTGTATCTCTAAACTAAACTAAACTATTCCCCTGAGCATTGATCATGTGGTGTGTTCAAACCCACCGAGTAATGAAAGCCCTGGAAAGGGTGGATGTGGAGAGGATGTACCCACTAGTGGGAGAGTCTAGGACCAGAGGGCACAGCCTCAGAATAAAAGGACGTACCTTTCGAATGGAGGTGAGGAGGAATTTCTTTACCCAGGGGGTGGTGAATCTATCGAATACATTTAGGCCTTTCAAACCAGTCCAGTTTTTGAACAGGTGTAGGAAACAACTGTAGATGCTGGATAAATCGAAGGCAGACAGACACAAAATGCTGGAGTAACTCAGCGGGACAGGCAGCATCTGTGGAGAGAAGGAATGGGTGATGTTTGGGGTCGCGACCCGAAACGTCACCCGTTCCTTCTCTCCAGAGATGCTGCCTGTCCCGCTGAGTTGTTCCAGCATTTTGTGTCTATCTTCTGTTGATGGGGTCTGCCTGGTGTTTTTCCAAATAGTAGCATGGGTCCATCTTGCTCAGAGGCCAACTGCACCTTGGTTTAAGGAATAGGAGCGACCCTTCCGGCACTCGTGTGGCTCTAACAGCCAGCTCTGCCGTTCTTGTGACTAATCCTCCACCACAGGGCGTCACGGTGGCGCAGCGGTAGAGTTGCTGCCTCACGGCGCCAGAGACCCGGGTTCCATCCTGACTACGGGTGCTGTCTGTACGGAGTTTGTACGTTCTCCCCGTGACCTGCGTGGGTTTCCCCTGTGTGATTCGGTTTCCTCCCACACTGCAAAGACGTACTGGGTTGTAGGCTAATTGGTTTAGTTTAGTTTAGAGATACAGCGCGGAAACAGGCCCTTCAGCCCACAAGGCCCGCGCCGACCAGCGATCCCCGCACACTAACACAATCCTACACCCACTAGGGACAATTTTTACATGTACCAAGCTTGGTTCTTGGTTTCTTGGTCCTCCAAAATATTCCAAATGGAATTTAAACTGGAGGTGGTGAAGGGAGGGCTTAAGCCAGAAAGGGTTATTGGGAATATAGTGCTACTTTAACTTTAGTTGCATCTGGTTGGGTAATGCTGCCTCGGCAAGTCAATGGATCAGTTGGTAGTATACCTTCTGTGTCAGATCAGTGGTTGTATAGATTAAATCCCCTCAGAACTTGATATCCTAAGCAAGTTACACAAAGAGAGGTCACACAGGTTAAGGCATCCTCCAGCAGTTCAGATAGGATTCTCCAAATTATTATTGCCATGTGGGTACTACATGGCAATAATAAATCTACAACCCTGTACGTCTTTGGAGTGTGGGAGGAAATCGGAGACCACGGAGAAAACCCACGGGGAGAACGTGCAAACTCCGTACAGACAGCGCCCGATGTCGGGATCGAACCGTGGTGTCCGCCACTATAAGGCAGCAAATCTACCGCTGTGCCACCCACTGTAACACTGTAAATTGTCCCTGGTGTGTGTAGGGCAGTGTCAATGTGCAGGGATCGCTGGTCGGTGTGGGCTGAAGGGCCTGTTTCCGCGCTGTATCTCTAAAACTAGAATGAATAAGCCTCTTGAAGTAAGTTTGTCTGCACTTCCGACCATCACCTTGTGCGGCATGATGCCTGATTTGGTTGATGGACTCTGCAGCGTGAAGGACTTTGATGCTCTCCTCTGCATTATATAAATGAAACATGATAATTATCCTAAAGGGGACAACAGATTTCAGGGGAGATGAATTATACATTATCCATTGATGCATTATTTAAATACCTGGCAATATAGCAGAAACAATGAAGTACAAATTAACATCTGTCAGCAGAACATAAAAGTGTGGATCACCCTTTTGTGGTTTGCAGAAATCGCAGATTCTTTGCCTGCTGGGCAGAGCAGAGCTTTTAGCTCAGTTCCCACCTTCGCTCAAATCATAGATTTCCACTGTTGTTCTTTCCAAAGTTTAACTCATCGATTCCGTCTACACCCCATGCTGCCTCGGCAAGGCCGGCAGCCTAATCAAGGACCAGTCTCACCCCCGGCCACTCCCTCTTCTCCCCTCACCCATCTACACCCCATGCTGCCTCGGCAAGGCCGGCAGCCTAATCAAGGACCAGTCTCACCCCCGGCCACTCCCTCATCTCCCCTCTCCCCTGGGCAAGAGGTACATAGAAACATAGAAAATAGGTGCAGGAGTAGGCCATTCGGCCCTTCGAGCCTGCACCGCCATTCAATATGATCATGGCTGTTCATCCAACTCAGTATCCCATCCCTGCCTTCTCTCCATACCCCCTGATCCCTTTAGCCACAAGGGCCACATCTAACTCCCTCTTAAATATAGCCAATGAACTGTGGCCTCAACTACCTTCTGTGGCAGAGAATTCCACAGATTCACCACTCTCTGTGTAAAAAATGATTTGCTCATCTCGGTCCTAAAATATTTCCCTCTTATCCTTAAACTGTGACCCCTTGTTCTGGACTTCCCCAACATCGGGAACAATCTTCCTGCATCTAGCCTGTCCAACCCCTTAAGAATTTTGTACGTTTCTATAAGATCCCCCCTCAATCTTCTAAATTCTAGCGAGTACAAGCCGAGTATATCCAGTCTTTCTTCATATGAAAGTCCTGACATCCCAGGAATCAGTCTGGTGAACCTTCTCTGTACTCCCTCTATGGCAAGAATGTCTTTCCTCAGATTTGGAGACCAAAACTGTACGCAATACTCCAGGTGTGGTCTCACCAAGACCCTGTACAACTGCAGTAGAACCTCCCTGCTCCTATACTCAAATCCTTTTGCTATGAAAGAAGATTTATGAGGATGTTGCCAGGACTAGAGGGTGTGAGCTATCGGGAGAGGTTGAGTAGGCTATGTAACTATGATGTAATATGCATCCTGTCTCCTAATCTGTCTCTCGTCTCCCTCTCCCCTGACTCTCAGTCTGAAGAATGGTCTCGACCCGAAACGTCACCCATTCCTTCTCTCCAGAGATGCTGCCTTGTCAAAGATCGGAGATGTTTCTAAACTCCTGTCACATCAACTCAGTTACTCCAGCATTCTTGCGATCTTAAGGGCCAGTCCCAGTTGGGCGTCATTTACGCAACATCATTTACGCATGGTGCGCATGACGCGTGCGTGGTGACGTCGGCAGTGACGCTCGGTCACGCACGCCGCCCCAGGATATTGGGATGTACAAAATCTTAGCGCGCCATCTGCGTGACACCCAAGTGTAGAGAGGCCCTTTACAGTTTCTTCCCGGCTGTTATCAGGCAACTGAACCATTCTATCACCAACAAGAGAGCGGTCCTGGCCTCGCACTTACCACATTGGAGACCCTTGGACGACTTTATCTTGCGCCAAACGTTATCCCCTGCATCCTGCTCTCTGTCTGAAGAAGGGTCTCGACCCGATCCTTCACCTGTTCCTTTTCTCCAGAGATGTTGGCTGACCCGCTGAGTCACTCCAGCTTTGAAACCAACTTCTGCAGCTCCTTGCTACACCATGGCTCAATTGTAATCATTAGGAAAGGGGGAGATGCAACGAGACCTGGGTGTCATGGTACACCAGTCATTGAAAGTGGGCATGCAGGTGCAGCAGGCAGTGAAGAAGGCGAATGGTATGTTAGCATTCATAGCAAAAGGATTTGAGTATAGGAGCAGGGAGGTTCTACTGCAGTTGCACAGGGTCTTGGTGAGACCACACCTGGAGCATTGCGTACAGTTTTGGTCTCCTAATCTGAGGAAAGACATTCTTGCCATAGAGGGAGTACAGAGAAGGTTCACCAGACTGATTCCTGGGATGTCAGGACTTTCATATGAAGAAAGACTGGATAGACTCGGCTTGTACTCGCTAGAATTTAGAAGATTGAGGGGGGATCTTATAGAAACGTACAAAATTCTTAAGGGGTTGGACAGGCTAGATGCAGGAAGATTGTTCCCGATGTTGGGGAAGTCCAGAACAAGGGGTCACACAGTTTAAGGATAAGGGGGAAATCTTTTAGGACCGAGATGAGGAAAACATTTTTCACACAGAGAGTGGTGAATCTGTGGAATTCTCTGCCACAGAAGGTAGTTGAGGCCACAGTTCATTGGCTATATTTAAGAGGGAGTTAGATGTGGCCCTTGTGGCTAAAGGGATCAGGGGGTATGGAGAGAAGGCAGGTACAGGATACTGAGTTGGATGATCAGCCATGATCATATTGAATGGCGGTGCAGGCTCGAAGGGCCGAATGGCCTACTCCTGCACCTATTTTCTATGTTTCTATGAAACGTTGCCTATTTCCTTCGCTCCATAGTGACCAGATATATGGTGGGAAGGGCTGAGACTGATAAGGACTAAATGGGACTAGCCCACGATGCCAACTTGGCCGGCATGGTGAAGCTGGGCTGAAGGGCCTGTTTCCATGTAGTATTTCCCAATGACAGAAAGGTGGGGAGGAGAGTCGAGAGAGGGGCAGGGGGGAGAGAGGGAGGAGGGGGCAGGGGGGAGAGGGGGAGAGAAGAGCAGGGAGGAGGTGGGAGTGAGGGGCAGGGAGGGGGGGGGGGAGATGCTGCACCCGCTGAGTTTCTCCAGCTTTTTTGTGTACCTTTCGATTTTCCAGCATCTGCAGTTCCTTCTTAAAAACTTTTCACTGTACCTCGGTACACGTGGCAATGAATTGAACTAAGCTGAGGGGTCAGAAGGAACTGCAGATGCTGGTTTAAACCGCAGACAGACAAAAAATGCTGGAGTAACTCGGCGGGTAAGGCAGCATCTCTGGAGAGAAGGAATGGGTGACGTTTCGGGTGGAGACCCTTCTTCAGGCTCAGCGGGACAGGCAGCATCTCTGGAGAGAAGGAATGGGTGACGTTTGGTCATTTGAAGGGTGATTTGACAAACTGAAGGACAACTCTTCAAAATTGGAGAGTGGTTCACAGTTAAAAAAAAACCCGCTTCACTCTGCTCAGCATCAACCCCTTGACTCAGTCTGTTTATCCCTTGCTCAGCTTTCAGTTAACCTTGTCAAAAATCACAGATGTTACTCAACTCCTCTGTCACATCAACCATTAAATTAATGGTGAAACATTTAGTGCAGCAAGCGATGTTGCAATGCTTCTTTCCCTGCCCCTCCTCCCTGCCTCCCTGTACCTCTCTCCCTCCTCCCCTGCCCCTCTCTTCCCCTTCTCCCTGCCCCCACTCTCTCCCCCCCCCTCCCTGCCCCTCACTCCCACCTCCTCCCTGCCCTTCTCTCCTCCCTCCTCCCTGCCCCTCACTCCCACCTCCTCCCTGCCCTTCTCTCCTCCCTCCTCCCTGCCTCCCTGTACCTCTCTCCCTCCTCCCCTGCCCCTCTCTCCCCCTTCTCCCTGCCCCTCTCTCCCCCCCCTCCCTGCCCCTCACTCCCACCTCCTCCCTGCTCCTCTCTCCCCCTCCCTTTCTTCCCCTTGCCCCTCTCTCCTCCCTCCTCCCTGCCCTTCTCTCCTCCCCCCTCCCTGCCCCTCACTCCCACCTCCTCCCTGCTCCTCTCTCCCCCTCCCTTTCTTCCCCTTGCCCCTCTCTCCTCCCTCGTCCCTGCCCTTCTCTCCTCCCTCCTCCCTGCCTCCCTGTACCTCTCTCCCTCCTCCCCTACCCTCTCTTCCCCTTCTCCCTGCCCCGGTCTTTCTCTCCCCCCTCCTCTCTCCCCCCCTCCTCTCTCCCCCCCTCTCTCCCCCTCTGCCCTTTCTTCTCCCTGCCCCTTCTCCCCTCTCTTCCCCCTTCCCCCATCTTCCCCTCCACCCCACTCTCCCCCCTTCTCCCTGCCCCCCTCCTCCCTCTCTTCCCCCTGCCCCCCTCCTCCCTCTCTCCCCGCTGCCCCTCTCTCCCTCTCTTCCCCCTGCCCCTCTCTCCCCCCTTCTCCCTGCCCCGCTCTACCCCCCCCTCCCTGCCCCTCACCCCCTCCTCCCCTACCCTCTCTTCCCCTTCTCCCTGCCCCTGACTTCCTCTCCCCCCCTCCCTGCCCCTCACTCCCACCTCCTCCCTGCTCCTCTCTCCCCCTCTCCCCCCTCCTCCCTCTCTCCCCCCTGCCCCTCTCTCGACTCTCCTCCCCACCTTTCTGTCATTGGGAAATACTACATGGAAACAGGCCCTTCAGCCCAGCTTCACCATGCCGGCCAAGTTGGCATCGTGGGCTAGTCCCATTTAGTCCTTATCAGTCTCAGCCCTTCCCACCATAACTCTGGTCACATGGTGTTGGCTGGCCCTAATCCGTTCTGCATCAGTAGCTCGGAGACACAAGGAACTGCAGCTGCTGGTTTACAAACTCAAATGTCACCAAGTCATAGTGTCATGCCGTGAGGATTCAGGCCCTTCAGCCCAACCTGCCCACACCGATCAACGTGTTCCATCTACATTTGTCCCACCTGCCCGCGTTTGGTCCATATCCCTCCAAACCTGTCCTATCCATGTGTAAGAAAGAGCGGCAGATGCTGGTTTAAATCGAAGGTAGACACAGAATGCTGGAGTAACTCAGCGGGTGAGGCAGCATCTCTGGAGAGAAGGAATGGGCGACGATTTGGGTCGAGACCCTTCTTCAGACCCAGCGGGACAGGCAGCATCTCTGGAGAGAAGGAATGGGTGACGTTTCAGGTCGAGACCATTCTTCAGGGGAAGAAGGAGAGGCAGAGGTTCACATGTCAGGGGAGGGGGTGGGACAAAGATAGAATGTAGTCGGAGACAGTAAGACTAGTGGGAGAAGGGGGAGGGGATGGAGAGATACAATACAATACAATTCAATTTATTGTCATTTGGACCCCTTGAGGTCCAAACGAAATGTCGTTTCTGCAGCCATACATTACAAAACAAAAAGACCCGAGACACAACACAGTTTACACAAACATCCATCACATCGCTGTGATGGAAGGCAAAAAAAACTTCTCTCTCCACTGCACTCTCCCCCCCGATGTCAGAGTCAAAGTCAAAGTCAAAGCCCCCGGCGGGCGATGGCGATTGTCCCGCGGCCATTAAAGCCACGCCGGGTGATGCAAGGTCGCGCACCGGGTCTTGGTGTTAGAGCCCCCGGCGTGCGCTCGCAGAGTCCCGCGGCCATTCCAAGCCGCGCGGGGCGATGGTGTAAGGCCCCGCTCAGGTAATCTTCAACCCCGCATCTCGGGCGGGAGAAGTCGCCGTTGCGGAAGCCCCGAAAAGCGGTCTCCCAGCAGGGACCCGCGGGCTCCCGGTGCCGCCGTCCGCCAAACCCGCAGTTGCAGCCTCCGAAAACTCTGGGGGTCGGGTGGCAGCAGCGTCCACCACCGCTCCACCCACTCCGGACTCGGCCAGCTCCGCGACGGTGAGTTGTCGGCAGCTCCGCAGCTGGAACCCCAGGTCGTTCCTGTTGGAGGCCGCTCCACGTTGCAGCCCCAACGACAACGGAGACCCGACAAAGAAAAGGTCGGGTCTCCCGTGCAGGGGAAAGATTTTAAAGAGGCCGCTGCTGACGAGAGTCGCGCCGCCCAGAGAGGGAAAGCAAGGGCTATCTGAAGTTAGAGGTCAATGTTTGTACCTCTGGGGTGTAAACTACCCAAGTGAAATATGAGGTGCTGTTCCTCCAATTTGCGCTGGGCCTCACTCTGACAATGGAGGAGGCCCAGGACAGAAAGGTCAGTGTGGGATTGGGAGGGGGAGTTGAAGTGCTGAGCCACCGGGAGATCGGATAGGTTAAGATGGACTATCCATATAACTGTCGAACTGTTTCTTAAAAGTTGCGATAATCCCTGCCATACACCCACCACCCTTTGCACGTTCTCCACGTGACCTGCGTGGGTTTTCTCCAGGATCTTCCAGTTTCCTCCTACACTCCAAAGATTTACAGGTTTGTAGGTTAATAGGCTTGGTATTAATGTAAAAATTGTCCCTAGTGTGTGTAGGATAGTGTTAATGTTCAGGGATCGCTGGTCGGTGGTAACTCAGGGGGCCGAAGGGCCTGTTTCCGCTGTGCCATAATATCTAAACGTTATTCCCTCTATTCTATATCCATACACTGTGGACGGCTCGGTTGTAATCATGTGTAGTCTTTCTGCTGACTGGATAGCACGCAACAAAAATGAACAAAAACATAGAAACATAGACAATAGGTGCAGGAGTAGGCCATTCGGCCCTTCGAGCCTGCACCGCCATTCAATATGATCATGGCTGATCATCCAACTCAGTATCCCATCCCTGCCTTCTCTCCATACCCCCTGATCCCTTTAGCCACAAGGGCCACATCTAACACCCTCTTAAATATAGCCAATGAACTGGGGCCTCAACTACCTTCTGTGGCAGAGAATTCCATAGATTCACCACTCTCTGTGTGAAAAAAAATGTTTTTTTCATCTCGGTCCTAAAAGAATTCCCCCTTATCCTTAAACTGTGTGGCCCCTTGTTCTGGACTTCCCCAACATCGGGAACAATCTTCCTGCATCTAGCCTGTCCAACCCCTTAAGAATTTTGTAAGTTTCTATAAGATCCATATAACCATATAACAATTACAGCACGGAAACAGGCCATCTCGACCCTTCTAGTCCTTGCCGAACACATAATCTCCCCTAGTCCCATATACCTGCGCTCAGACCATAACCCTCCATTCCTTTCCCATCCATATAACTATCCAATTTATTTTTAAATGATAAAAACGAACCTGCCTCCACCACCTTCACTGGAAGCTCTTCCACACAGCTACCACTCTCTGAGTAAAGAAGTTCCCCCTCATGTTACCCCTAAACTTCAGTCCCTTAATTCTCAAGTCATGTCCCCTTCAATCCCCCCTCAATCTTCTAAATTCTAGCGAGTACAAGCCGAGTCTATCCAGTCTTTCTTCATATGAAAGTCCTGCCATCCCAGTAATCAGTCTGAACTGAACCAGGAAGGGAGAGGAGATGGGGGATTAAAAAATACATCAAAAACAACTGCACCAAATGAACAAAGTCAACGAGGATTCTGAATCACTGGAGAGAGAAGATTCATGAGAGTGAGAGGAGTACTGTTTTTATCTCACGCTGCCTCGGCAAGGCCAGCAACATAATCAACGATGACTTTCCCCTGCAACCCCAGGAGATGCAACACCTGTCCCTTTACCTCCCCCCCTCGACTCCGTCCAAGGACCCCGACAGTCTTTCCAGGTGAGGCAGAGGTTCACCTGCACCTCCTCCAACCTCATCTACTGCATCCGCTGTTCCAGGTGTCAACTTCTCCACATCGGCGAGACCAAGCGCAGGCTCGGCGATCGTTACGCTGAACACCTCCGCTCAGTCCGCATGCATGTGGTGTATGCGGACTGTGCTAGGGGGGGGGGGGGGGGGGGGGGGTCGCTGGTCAGCGCGGACTCGGTGGGCCGAAGGGCCTGCTTGTCTGCAGTCTAAAGTAAAGACAAGTTGGGCCGAAGGGCCTGTTGCAGTGTGCTTTATGGGTGTGTGATTCTGACTGTGAGTGGGGAGGGGTGTGTGGGGGAGTTCATGCCCCTCCCTGGGGAACGGACTGCTCTGGGTCTGTATGTGTGTGTGTGTGAGGGGGGAGGGGGGGGGAGGTAGGGAGTGTGGAGGGGGAGAGGGTGATTCCCCAGCCCCTGTGGTGCACACTGCCCTGGGTGGGCCGGTGAGGGGGGCTGTGGCCAGTGCCCCCAGGCCTGTGCCACACACTGTGAACAATGATATAAACAAGTCACGGCACCAGTTAGACGGTGTGTGCTGGAGCGCCCTGTGGTGCCGTCAATAATGGAGGCAGCCTGTCACACACTGCACCCGGGGTGTGTGCGTGTTAGCGTGTGTGTCCGCATACATGTGTTTCCATGTCCGTATGTGCGCGCGCGTGTGTGTGTGCTCTTGCCAGTTTGTGAGCATGTGCACCTTTGTCCCTGCCTGTGTGTGTGTGTGTGTGTACATGTGTGTTTGAATGTGTATGTACTCTCATCTGAATGTGTGCCTGTGTGTTTGAGTGTGTGTGTATTTGAGTGTGTGTGTGCTCTTGTTTAAGTGTGAGTATGTGTGTTTGTATGTGTGCATGTTCCTGTGTGTGCATGTTCCTGTGTGTCTGAGTGTGTGTGTACCTTTGTGTGTGTGATCTTGTCTGAGTGTGTGTGTGTGTGTGTATCTGTGAGTGTGTGTGTGTGTGTATCTGTGAGTGTGTGTGTGTGATCTTGTCTGAGTGTGTGTGTGTATGTTCCTGTGTGTATGTGTGTGTGTGATCTTGTCTGAGTGTGTGTGTGTGTATCTGTGAGTGTGTGTGTGTGTGTGTATCTGTGAGTGTGTGTGTGATCTTGTCTGAGTGTGTGTATGTGTATCTGTGAGTGTGTGTGTGTGTGTGTGTGTGTGTGTGTGTATCTGTGAGTGTGTGTGTGTGATCTTGTTTGAGTGTGTGTGTGTATGTTCCTGTGTGTATGTGTGTGTGTGTGTATGTTCCTGTGTGTATGTGTGTGTACCTGTATGTGTGATCTTGTCTGAGTTTGTGTGTGTATCTGTGAGTGAGTGTGTGTGTGTGTGTGTGTGTGTGTGTCTGTCAGTGTGTGTGTGTGTGTGTGTGTGTATCTGTGAGTGTGTGTGTGTATCTGTGAGTGTGTGTGCATGTGTGTGTGTGTTTGAGTGTATGTTCCTATATGTTCTGGGAGTAACGGTGGTGAAGCGCGAGTCCTGTGTGACCCACTGGACACTGAGCTCACTGTGCTGTCCTGTCTACAGGAGGAGCTGGAGCAGCTGAACCTGGCCAGCGCAGAGATCAATAAATTGGAGCTCCAGCTGGATGTAAGTACACCCCATCTCTCCCCCCCCCCACCCCCCACTCCAACATGAAGCTTCATTCCTCTCCTCTCCCCCATCTTTAGGGGCAGTCACGGTGGCGCAGCGGTAGAGTTGCTGCCTTACAGCGAATGCAGCTCCAGAGACCCGGGTTCCATCCCGACCACGGGTGCTGTCTGTACGGAGTTTGCACGTTCTCCCCGTGACCTGCGTGGGTTTTCTCCGACATCTTCGGTTTCCTCCCACACTCCAAAGACGTGCAGGTTTGTAGGGTTAATTGGCTTGGTGTAAATGTAAACTGTCCCTAGTGTGTGTAGGGTAGTGTTAATGTGCGGGGATCGCTGGTCGGCACGGACTCGGTGGGCCGAAGGGCCTGTTTCTGCGCTGTATCTCTAAACTAAACTACACTAAACCTGCAACACTCTCCGGCTTCAGAGTCCCACATGATCGCTTCCAAGATGCCACCCAACCCAGCCGACCGTTTGTGTGTTAGCCACAGAAGCAGATCTACCATCACATATTACATTCGCTCCACACTATTAAACCTCCACTCCCACAGCCAGCAAACGTTATTCCCTTATCCTGTATCTGTGCACTGTGAACGGCTCGATTATAATCATGTATTGTCTTTCTGCTGACTGGATAGCACGCAACAAAAGCTTTTCACTGTACCTCGGTACATAGATACATAGATACATAGAAAATAGGTGCAGGAGTAGGCCATTCAGCCCTTTGAGCCTGCACCGCCATTCGATATGATCATGGCTGATCATCCAACTCAGTATCCCATCCCTGCCTTCTCTCCATACTCCCTGATCCCTTTAGCCACAAGGGCCACATCTAACTCCCTCTTAAACATAGCCAATGAACTGGCCTCAACTACATTCTGTGGCAGAGAGTTCCAGAGATTCACCACTCTCTGTGTGAAAAATGTTCTTCTCATCTCGGTCTTAAAGGATTTCCCCTCTATCCTTAAGCTGTGACCCCTTGTCCTGGACTTCCCCAACATCGGGAACAATCTTCCTGCATCTAGCCTGTCCAACCCCTTAAGAATTTTGTACGTTTCTAAAAGATCCCCCCTCAATCTCCTAAATTCTAGCGAGTACAAGCCGAGTCTATCCAGTCTTTCTTCATATGAAAGTCCTGACATCCCAGGAATCAGTCTGGTGAACCTTCTCTGTACTCCCTCTATGGCAAGAATGTCTTTCCTCAGATTAGGAGACCAAAACTGTACGCAATACTCCAGGTGTGGTCTCACCAAGACCCTGTACAACTGCAGTAGAACCTCCCTGCTCCTATACTCAAATCCTCTATGGCAAGAATGTCTTTCCTCAGATTAGGAGACCAAAACTGTACGCAATGCTCCAGGTGTGGTCTCACCAAGACCCTGTACAACTGCATTGCAATGTCACGTGTACCCTGTACCATTGAACTGTCGGCACACTCAAGAGAGACACAAAATGCTGGAGTAACTCAGCGGGACAGGCAGCATCACTGGAGAGAAGGAATGGGTGAAGTTTCCAATTCAATGGGAAACGTCACCCATCCCTTTTCTCCAGAGATGCTGCCTCTCCCTCTGAGTCACTCCAGCATTTTGTTACATCTTTCTTCGGTGTAAACCAGCATCTGCAGTTCCTTCCTGCACTATGACAGCCCAGTCTGGTCTTTGACTGCCGTTAAGCTTTGGAGATACAGTGCAGAAACAGGCCGTTCGGCCCTCCATGTCCGTGCCGATCAACGATCCCCGCTCACGAACATTATCCTACACAGTTTACAATTTTCACCGAAGCCAATTAGCCTACAAACCTGCACGCCTTTGGAGTGTGGGAGGAAACCGGAGCACCCGGAGAAAACCCACGCAGGTCACAGGGAGAAGGTACAAACTCCGTGCAGACAGCGCCCGTAGTCGGGATCGAACCCGGGTCTCTGGCGCTGTGAGGCAGCAACTCTACCGCTGCGCCACCGTGCCATCTCTGAATTTCCCCTTTTAATACAAAATGCTTTTATCCAAAACAAACAAAAATACAGACTAGAAACACGATCAAAGACTGCCTATGTTGGCAATTTACAAACAAACAGTTATCAAAATTTAAATATCGCCAACTTTATCAACAAGGTATCAACCAGGTTAATTCCCAGGATGGCGGGACTGTCTTATGCTGAGAGAATAATAATAATAATACATTTTATTTAATGGGCGCCTTTCAGACATCTCAAGGACAACTTACATAGTATAGAATGGAGCGGCTGGGCTTGTGCACTCTGGAGTTTAGAAGGATGAGAGGGAATCTTATTGAAACATATAAGATTATTAAGGGCTTGGACACGCTAGAGGCAGGAAACATGTTCCCGATGTTGGGGGAGTCCAGAACCAGGGGCCACAGTTTAAGAATAAGGGGTCGGCCATTTAAAACGGAGATGACAAAAAACTTTTTCACCCAGAGAGTTGTGAATCTGTGGAATTCCCTGCCTCAGAAGGCAGTGGATGCTCAGAAGTCAATTCTCTGGATGCTTTCAAGAGAGAGTTAGATAGAGCTCTGAAAGATGGGGATATGAGGAGAAGGCAGGAACGGGGTACTGATTGTGGATGATCAGCCGTGATCACAGTGAATGGCAGTGCTGGCTCGAAGGGCCGAATGGCCTACTCCTGCACCTATTGTCCGCTGTCGAAGCTGTGCACCGCGTACTGAGGCCACGGACATTTGGTGGGGGTCTCTCTACGCAGGGGTCTCCCCCTCTACATCGGGGACCTGGGGTGGGGGGTACTGCATCGAGGAGTCCCGTGCAACCTGTTTCTCTCCCCATTCACAGTCTCGCCAGCCGCCTGCTACTGTTGCGGGCTGGAAGAGTCTGTGTTCCAAGTCTACATGGAGTGCATGAGGCTGCAGCCCCTGGTCCAATATCTAAAGGGGCTTCTCCTTTGCCCTTCTGACTGCACTTCACACACCCACCATCCTCACCTTTGGACACCATGTGCGTAGGGTAGAGGGTAGAGGGCTGAAGATGTCATAGAAACATAGAAAATAGGTGCAGGAGGAGGCCATTCGGCCCTTCGAGCCAGCACCACCATTCATTGTGATCCTGGCTGATCGTCCCCTATCAATAACCCGTGCCTGCCTTCTCCCCATCTCCCTTGACTCCACTAGCCCCTAGAGCTCTATCTAACTCTCTCTTAAATCCATCCAGTGACTTGGCCTCCACTGCCCTCTGTGGCAGGGAATTCCACAAATTCACAACTCTCTGGGTGAAAAAATGTTTTCTCACCTCAGTCTTAAATGACCTCCCCTTTATTCTAAGACTGTGTGGCCCCTGGTTCTGGACTCGCCCAACATTGGGAACATTTTTCCTGCATCTAACTTGTCCAGTCCTTTTATAATTTTATATTTTTCTATAAGATCCTATCCCCGCATCCTTCTAAACTCCAGTGAATACAAGCCTAGTCTTTTCAATCTTTCCTCATACGACAGTCCCGCCATCCCAGGGATCAATCTCGTGAACCTACGCTGCACTGCCTCAATCACAAGGATGTCCTTCCTCAAATTAGGAGACCAAAACTGTACACAATACTCCAGATGTGGTCTCACCAGAGCCCTGTACAACTGCAGTAGAACCTCTTTACTCCTATACTGAAATCCTCTAGTTATGAAGGCCAACATTCCATGAGCTTTCTTCACTGGTCCTGGTTGGGTTGCCCCTGGGCCATTCCAAGTTGGCCATCCACGAGTCACGGCTCCAGGCGGTGGAGTGCTCTGCCCGAGCCGGCCTCCTACCCCTTTTCCGGGGGTTGCGTCCACGCCCGGGTGGTGTTAGAGAGAGACTACGCGCTCTCCATGGGCACCCTGGGGGATTTCCGGGGGAGGTGGAATACATCCTCAATAAGTTGTACAGTAGTTTATTTAGTATGTGTGGGATGGAACTGCAGATGCTGGTTTAAATGGAAGGTAGTCACAAAATAGAAACATAGAAATTAGGTGCAGGAGTAGGCCATTCGGCCCTTCGAGCCTGAACCGCCATTCAATATGATCATGGCTGATCATCCAACTCAGTATCCCGCACCTGCCTTCTCTCCATACCCTCTGATCCCCTTAGCCACAAGGGCCACATCTAACTTCCTCTTAAATATAGCCAATGAACTGGCCTCGACTACCCTCTGTGGCAGGGAGTTCCAGAGATTCACCACTCTCTGTGTGAAAAAAGTTCTTCTCATCTCGGTTTTAAAGGATTTCCCCCTTATCCTTAAGCTGTGACCCCTTGTCCTGGACTTCCCCAACATCGGGAACAATCTTCCTGCATCTAGCCTGTCCAACCCCTTAAGAATTTTGTAAGTTTCTATAAGATCCCCTCTCAATCTCCTAAATTCTAGAGAGTATAAACCAAGTCTATCCAGTCTTTCTTCATAAGACAGTCCTGACATCCCAGGAATCAGTCTGGTGAACCTTCTCTGCACTCCCTCTATGGCAATAATGTCCTTCCTCAGATTTGGAGACCAAAACTGTACGCAATACTCCAGGTGTGGTCTCACCAAGACCCTGTACAACTGCAGTAGAACCTCCCTGCTCCTATACTCAAATCCTTTTGCTATGAAAGCTAACATACCATTCGCTTTCTTCACTGCCTGCTGCACCTGCATGCCTACTTTCAATGACTGGTGTACCATGACACCCAGGTCTCGCTGCATCTCCCCTTTTCCTAGTCGGCCACCATTTAGATGGCCGTAAAAATGCTATAGTAACCCCGATCCTGGCCTCATTCCACTGGCTTCCTGTGCGCTTCCGAATAAATTTCAAGACCCTCCTCTTTGTCTACAAAGCCCTCAAAGGGCTTGCACCCAACCTACGTTAAAAGTCTTCCCACCCACTACACCTCCAGGGCCCTCACATCGGCCGACTTGGGGTTGCTGAATATCCCACGGTCTAGGCATAAGCTCAGGGGCGACCGTGCCTTTGTGGTTGCAGCTCCTAGACTGTGGAACAGCATCCCCCTTCCCATCAGAACTGCCCCCTCCATCGACTCCTCTAAGTCTAGACTAAAAATGTATCTGTTCTCCCAAGCCTTTCCTGACGTCCTCTGAGCGAGGGCTATATGTGTGTAGTTTGTTTGTTTATACTATTCTTATAACAAATGTAAAGCACTTTGGCCAACGAGAGTTGTTTTTTAAATGTGCTATAGAAATAAATGTGACTGGACTTAACTTGAACTCAGCGGGTCAGGCAGCATCTGTGGAGAGAAGGAATGGGTGACGTTTCGGGTCGAGACCCTTCTTCAGGCTCAGCGGGACAGGCAGCATCTGTGGAGAGAAGGAATGGGCGACGTTTCGGGTCGAGACCCTTCTTCAGGCTCAGCGGGTCAGGCAGCATCTGTGGAGAGAAGGAATGGGCGACGTTTCGGGTCGAGACCCTTCAGGCTCAGCGGGACAGGCAGCATCTGGAGAGAAGGAATGGGTGACGTTTCGGGTCGAGACCCTTCTTCAGGCTCAGCGGGACAGGCAGCATCTGGAGAGAAGGAATGGGTGACGTTTCGGGTCGAGACCCTTCTCCAGACTGATGTTGGGAGTTTAGTATATTTGTTTGATCTGTATTATGGTGGTGGGTTTTGCTTTGATTTATTTTGTACTGTACATTTTATTGTGAATGATTGATCATATTATTGATGGTTAAAACACAAAGGATGCCAGGAGCATGTACCGGAAGATTCTGTCAGAGTCGGCGAGGAAGCTGAACGCCCAGGGCTCTCAGCTGGGCAACTGCATCGAGAAGGCCCGGCCATACTACGAGGCTCGACGACAGGCCAAGGAGGTGAGGGGTGAGGATGGGGTACCCGCTTAGAGCTCTCCCTGGGGTTGGGGCCTTCTCCCCAGAGGCTTTAACTCTACCTGGGGTTGGGGCCTTCTCACTGGAGGCTTTAACTTTACTGGGGTTGGGGCCTACTCACTGGGGGCTTTAACTTTACTGGGGTTGGGGCCTACTCGCTGGGGGCTTTAACTTTACTGGGGTTGGGGCCTTCTCACTGGTGGCTTTAACTACCTGGGGTTGGGGCCTACTCACTGGTGGCTTTAACTACCTGGGGTTGGGCCCTACTCACTGGAGGCTTTAACTCTACCTGGGGTTGGGGCCTACTCACTGGTGGCTTTAACACTAATGTCTCTAGCATCCTTCTAAACTCCAGAGTGTACAAGCCCAGTCGACCCATTCTTTCATCATATGACAGTCCCGCCATCCCGGGAATTAACCTGGTGAACCTACGCTGCACTCCCTCAATAGCAAGAATGTCCTTCCTCAAATTAGGGACCAAAACTGCACACAATACTCCAGGTGTGGTCTCACTAGGGCCCTGTACAACTGCAGAAGGACCTCTTTACTCCTTTATTCGATTCCTCTTGTTATAAAGGCCAACATGCCATTCGCTTTCTTCACTGCCTGCTGTACCTGCATGTTTACTTTCATAGACTGATGTAAGGACCCCCAGATCCCGTTGTACTTCCACTATTCCCAACTTGACACCATTAAGATAGTAATCTGCCTTCCTGTTTCTGCTACCAAAGTGGATAACCTCACATTTATCCGCATTAAACTGCATCTGCCATGCATCTGCCCACTCCCCCAACCTGTCCAAGTCACCCTGCATTCTCATAGCATCCTCCTCACAGATCACACTGCCACCCAGCTTTGGGTCATCTGCAAATTTGCTAATGTTACTTTGAATCCATTCATCCAAATCATTGATGTATATTGTAAATAGCTGCGGTCCCAGCACCGAGTCAGTTAGTTAGCGAACATTAATATACGTCTTCCTGTTCTTGCCACTAGAGTGGATAACCTCACATTTATCCACATTATACTGCATCTGCCCACTCACCCAACCTATCCAAGTCACCCTGCATTCTCATAGCATCCTCCTCACAGCTCACACTGCCGCCCAGCTTTGTGTCATCTGCAAACTTGGAGATGTCACATTTAATTCCCTCGTCTATATCGTTCATGTATATTGTAAATAACTGGGGTCCCAGCACCGAGCCTTGTGGTATGATTGTGGCTGATCATCTAAAATCAGTACCCCGTTCCTACATATTCCCCATATCCCTCGATTCCTCTAGCGCCAAGAGCTAAATCTACCTCTCTCTTGAAAACATCTTCTCAAGATGTAAAACATCTTGCCATTAGCTTTCTTCGATGCCTGCTTGTACCTGCATGCTTACTCTCAGTAAGATCCAGTTCCGTTCCCATGTAGGATTGCCCCAGCCACTCTAACCCCCCCCCCCCCCCCCCCCCCCCCGCCTGTGTGTGTTAGGCCCAGCAGGAGACGCAGAAGGCCGCTCTGCGCTACGAGAGGGCGGTGAGCATGCACAACGCTGCCCGGGAGATGGTGTACGTGGCTGAACAGGGGCTGATGGCCGACACCAACCGTCTCGACCCCACCTGGCAGGAGATGCTGAACCACGCGACCTGCAAGGTAACGCACGCCCAGCACCCCTCGCCATCTACCCACCCGCACGCACACACACACGCACGGGGCTGGCTGGCTGGGTGCTGGGGACCAGGGTGTAGGGTGGGTGCTGGGTGTAGGGTGGGTGCTGGGGATCAGGGTGTAGGGTGGGTGCTGGGTGTAGGGTGGGTGCTGGGTGTAGGGTGGGTGCAGGGTGCAGGGTGTAGGGTGGGTGCTGGGTGTAGGGTGGGTGCTGGGGACCAGGCTGTAGGGTGGGTGCTGGGTGTAGGGTGGGTGCTGGGGACCAGGGTGTAGGGTGGGTGCTGGGTGTAGGGTGGGTGCTGGGTGTAGGGTGGTGCAGGGTGTAGGGTGGGTGCTGGGTGTAGGGTGGGTGCTGGGTGTAGGGTGGGTGTAGGGTAGGTGCAGGGTGTAGGGTGGGTGTAGGGTGGGTGCTGGGTGTAGGGTGGGTGCTGGGTGTAGGGTGGTGCTGGGTGTAGGTGGGTGCTGGGTGTAGGTGGGTGCGGGTGTAGGGTGGGTGCTGGGTGTAGGGTGGGTGCTGGGTGTAGGGTGGGTGTAGGGTGGGGTGGGTGCAGGGTGGGGTGTGGCTGGGTGTAGGGTGGTGCTGGTGTAGGGTGGGTGCTGGGTGGGTGTAGGGTGGGTGTAGGGTGGGTGCTGGGTGTAGGGTGGGTGCTGGGTGTAGGGTGGGTGCAGGGTGTAGGGTGGGTGCTGGGTGTAGGGTGGGTGCTGGGTGTAGGGTGGGTGCTGGGTGTAGGGTGGGTGCTGGGTGTAGGGTGGGTGCTGGGTGTAGGGTGGGTGCTGGGTCTAGGGTGGGTGCTGGGTGTAGGGTGGGTGCTGGGTGTAGGGTGTGTGTAGGGTGGGTGCTGGGTGTAGGGTGGGTGTTGGGTGGGTGCTGGGTGTAGGGTGGGTGCTGGGTGTAGGGTGGGTGCAGGGTGTAGGGTGGGTGCTGGGTGTAGGGTGGGTGCTGGGTGTAGGGTGGGTGCTGGGTGTAGGGTGGGTGCTGGGTGTAGGGTGGGTGCTGGGTGTAGGGTGGGTGCTTGGTGTAGGGTGGGTGCTGGGTGTTGGGGGGGTGCTGGGTGTAGGGTGGGTGCTGGGTGTAGGGTGGGTGCTGGGTGTAGGGTGGGTGCAGGGTGTAGGGTGGGTGCTGGGTGTAGGGTGGGTGCAGGGTGTAGGGTGGGTGCTGGGTGTAGGGTGGGTGCAGGGTGGGTGCTGGGTGTAGGGTGGGTGCTGGGTGTAGGGTGGGTGTAGGGTGGGTGCAGGGTGTAGGGTGGGTGCTGGGTGTAGGGTGGGTGCAGGGTGTAGGGTGGGTGCAGGGTGTATGGTGGGTGCTGGGTGTAGGGTGGGTGCTGGGTGTAGTGGGTGCTGTGTAGGGTGGGTGCTGGGTGTAGGGTGGTGCTGGGTGTAGGGTGGGTGCTGGGTGTAGGGTGGGTGCTGGGTGCTGGGTGCAGGGTGGGTGCTGGGTGTAGGGTGGGTGCTGGGTGTAGGGTGGGTGCTGGGTGTAGGGTGGGTGCTGGGTGTAGGGTGGGTGCTGGGTGTAGGGTGGGTGCAGGGTGGGTGCTGGGTGTAGGGTGGGTGCAGGGTGGTGCTGGGTGTAGGGTGGGTGCTGGGTGTAGGGTGGGTGCAGGGTGTAGGGTGGGTGCTGGGTGTAGGGTGGGTGCTGGGTGCAGGGTGTAGGGTTGGTGCTGGGTGTAGGGTGGGTGCTGGGTGTAGGGTGGGTGCAGGGTGGGTGTAGGGTTGGTGCTGGGTGTAGGGTGGGTGCAGGGTGGGTGCTGGGTGTAGGGTGG